>NW_004567125.1:29416906-29429279 GCF_000260355.1 Condylura cristata | reverse complement strand
GCCCCTCGGCCGCCCGGCTCCGCGGAAGACCCCGGTCCTGAGAGTCCGCCACTCCGCGCGCTGCCCTAGGGTCCAGCCGACCGCGGCCGGGTAAGTTCCGGACAAAACTTGGAGGGGGCAGGGGCTTGGCTGGGCGGGGATCGGGGTCTGCGGGGACCCCTGGAGCGCTGGAAAAGTGAGAGCGCGTGAGTTTTCTCTCGCGTCCCAAGCGCTCCGCTCGGCCGGGGAAAGTTCGCCCCGACGCCGCCCGGGCACGTGGGGGCCGAGCGGGCGGGGGTCCCGGGATTGTGCGGCCCTGTTCCTCCAGCGCTTCCTGGGCCAGTGGGAGGGGCTGGGCAGCCGGGCGCAGCTTTCTTTGGGCGGGGTGGGGGGCGCACGTGGGCCGGTGGGGGTCCCGGGCGGCGGCGCTGAGCCCCGCGGCGACGGTGCGGCGGCTCCGTGTCAGAATAAGAGTCCCTGGCGCCCACGCCTGCGGGCGGCCTCCAGGTCTGCGCCCTTCCCGCCGGATCCCCAGAAATTGGACCCTGCCTCCTTTGGGCTCCAGCCCACCTCAGGGCCCCACACTTTAAATCTGCTTCTCCATCTACACGGCGTCCGCGCTGATAACCCTTTTCCCACCCAGAGTGGGTCTGCATCAGTGACTAAACAGCTGCAGCTGGCCTTTTAAAGGGATTATTGCCAAGAATCGGAATTGATCACTTCAACAAGGAAAGGTTTATGGGCAGGGCCCCAACCGGGAGAGAGACTGACACTGGGTGTGCGCTCACTGGGACTTAGCAATGAATGAGGACCCTGCCTTAGGAACGGAGTTGTGTTTCTTCCCTGCCCTGGGAATTTTGCAGGGACTGCTTAATTTGTGTTTCTTTCGATGTGTAGTTTATTCTTATCTGAGGTTTGGATTCTTTGGTTCAAAGTCTGGATGAGTCACTTGAGCCTTTAATTTTCTCTCTTCCTCATCTTACTTCTTTCGGTTTTCGTGGAGTACACACGGTTCTGTGTCCATTTCGCACAGTGACACCTTCTGGCTGGCAGTACAGACATCAAGAGACAGGAGTTGGTTCTGTCTTGGACTCGCTGTCTTGCTGATGTTTCTTTTTATTGGGTAGTGGTTACAAGTTTTCTGACATAAGATTTGCTGGCACCAGCTCAGAACTCCAAGATCAGTAGCTGATCAGACCTGGCAAAAAGCTGTTGCGGAGGGGACTATGTTAGCTGTTAGATTTGCATGCCTACTCTGTGCCAAGCAAGCTCAGTGCTCAAACATTTTCAGTGCCCATAACAAGCTGATGTGGAGGGGGGGATACAGTTCAGTTTAGAAGATGAAACCAAGAATCCCGAAGGCCAGAATACTTGCCCAAGTCCACTGTGGTGGAGAGGCACATCTGGGCTTGAGCTTGCCCTGAAGAACACCCAGAGAGAAAGACTCCTGTTTTGCAAACCCAATTTGTGAGCATTTCCTTGGAGGTCCTAAAACAAGTTCTTTTACTTGTGCAGGCTACTCAGCCTCTGCTTGGAGTTGGGGCATGACCTGGGGATACCATTCCAGGCCCTCTTTTGTCCTCAAACAGAGTTACCAGATGGCCTCTTAAGCAGCCAAGGCATAGAATCACCCCCTTTGCCTTAGCTTCCTCAGCTTCCAGCTCAGAAAAGTTGTCTTTGTAGAGTAACTTTACAGTGCAGTTTTGAAAGTGATTTGTTAGCCCCCATACTTACTTTCCCACCCTTCATCTTTTATTTTGTATTCCTTTCCTAACGGTCTGATGCTGGTTTTACATTGCCTCATCATGGTCTAGAGATGGGATGTTCCTGTATTACTTACTGACGTGGATGTATTATTTCCACTCAGATGACATACATTTTTCATTATTAGTACAGCACCATGTATTTTGGTAGTGAAAAAAGAAATAGTGCTACCCTTAAAAAAAAATGTACTCTTGGTAAAAGTCTTGGAAGAATGTCAAACCTGGCCCTCCCTGGTGGCGCAGCGGGTTAAAGCACAGCACTGAGAATCTAAAGCCGCTTCCGCATGAGTTCGATTCCCACCTGCCCCCGAGGTGACCACATGGTGTGGCAGACCTCTCCTGACCGGCCCGCTGCTCCCCTCAGCAGTGTACTTCGCCGATCTGCCTGTTCTGCTCCCCGCTCTGTCTCTGGTGAAGCCTCTCACCGCCCCTGAGCCTCTAGCCTGTACCCCAATTCTGTATGCAGAAATAAATAAATCTTTAAAAAAAAAATGTCAAACCTAGAATCTCTGGATTAGAATTAGCAGTAGTTTAAAAAAAAACAACAAAATTTTGGTTACCTCTGTATTTTACCATTTTTTTTTCTTAAAGATTTATTTTTATTTACTTATGCATACAAGAACTGGAGTATAGAGGTGAGAGGATTCACCAGAGACAGTGAGTAGCAGAGCAGGCAGATCTACTGAAGTACACTGCTGAGGGGAAAAGAGGGTGGGCGAGACAGGAGAGGTCTGCTGTAATGTTAGCTCTCTTTCTGGGGGTGAAATTCATGCTGTGGTGGCTAGTGATGCTTGATAGTGCTGAGACTATAACCCTATGCCACCAAGGGGCCTGTATTTTTTATTTTTAAAAGTAAGGGATACTTTAATACAACCTTGTCACACTTTGGTGGCTCCTCTGTCTTTGCATTGTTTACTTAGTGAATTTCTGGCATTGCAAATAGTGATTTCTGGATTGATTTATTCAGTCATACTGAGAGTGCCTCTGGCATTGTGCTAGGGGTCCCTGCTCTCACGGTTTTACCCTGAAATTTAGTGAGAGATAAGTTGTAAAGTCAAAAATGGGAAAACTTAAAAGAAGGAAGAGGCTCTGAAACCTAGTGAGCAGGACACAAGCTGAGAAGTCCTGGTGAGAGCTAAGTAGGGAAAGAAAAAGAATGTTTTCTGTCAGAGTGCCTGGGACGGAGGAAAGATGGAGTAGTTGAACAGATAAGGAAAAAGAGAGACTAGTGGAAAATGAGTCTGGCTGGGCGCCAGGGCTGAGATGGGGTCTAGGATTTATATTGAGTGGTAAATCCCATTCAAGAGACTGGCCCAGGTACGTGGTGAGGCTCAGGCTAGGTGGTTGGGTGTGATGGGCCTTAGCATAGGACTAAAGGATGTTCCTGACATGAAGGAGAACATAGTGAAGACATTCAGAAATATTGGCTTTTCTGGAGTTTGTTCTTTTGGGAGAAAATTAAGAATGACCTGCAGAGTCTTGTCATTTCCAACAGAGACAGAAATGTAACACCCTTACCACTGAATTTTGTTACGGACTTTCAATGTGCTAATTAACCTCTACAAGTGTGGGCAACACAAATACTTACACTTGGATAGTTCTGTGCCTTCAAATGGAATAGGCAAGACTTTTCCTGGACTTTATTTTTTCTGGTTGAGTTAATTTATCCACATTGTAGAAAACAAGGAATATTGTGAAACAGGTGAGTAGGTGGTGTCTTCTTGGGCAGCCATTCTGGGGTAATAGCACATCAAGTGGTTGTCAGGTGGGGAGTGTGGCTGAACCAGAAGAACAAGTTGGCAGTGTCATAGTTTGAAGCTCACAGAACTTTCTGCCTATGAAGGATGCTCGCCAGCTAGCTGAGCTGTTCTAGAAGATTAGCTGGATAGTCTGGACTCAGAGTGCTATTCTCTAAGGTAATGTCATTTATTCTCTGTGTTGTAAAGCTGCGTCTTAGAATTGAATCAGGAAGACAACTTGTTACGGATCAGCAGTATAAGACCACTCCTGAAGTTGTGCTATTACTCTCTCCCCCAAAGCCCCTCCCTCCCAACTCTTAGAATTAGATGGGGAAGAGTCCAAAGTTGGGGGTAGTGAGACTAGGTCCCTTAGAAGCAAGTGGAGGGGTTGGTCCTAAGTTGGGGGTAGTGAGACTGGGACCTTAGAATCAGAAGTACCAGTACAAAACATGCATACCTGGATTTTTGACAAAGGGACTGAGGATTTTTCAGTAAAAGGAATGTCAAACATAGGTTCTTGCCCCTCCCCTCACTTTCTAGATTGTATTTGTGACCTCTTTTTGTCTGATGAAAATGTAGGTTAGTCTTTTTAGAAGACAAAGGAATTCATTCTAATTGAATATCTGCAGGTCTCTTTAGGAAGTGCCTGGGAATCCTCAGGAAAGAGCTTCTCAGTGTGCTCCCTCAGCCCCCTCAATCTTCAGAGATGTAACCCTGTTTCACAGGTGAGTTTGTAGGGCTTTACCTTCCTGTCCTGATCTCCTGTTCTGGGTTTTTATATGAAAGGACTGAAGGTTTGATACCTGTCTGAGAGTTGGGTCAGCATCTGAGAGAGAATGTGTTAATGGGATGGACAGTACCGAAAAGGGAGACCCCCAATGATTGAGCAGGAGTGTTGGGGAAAGGTTCAGGACTGTGGGATTTGAGTGTGCAGGTGGGGTTGGGAGGGAAGGTGGGCAGAGAGAGAGTTTCCATTTGTTAGAGGTGAAGGGTCCTTCAGCTGTACCTCCTGCAACCTCTTCTCAACCCAGCACCACCTGCCGTGCTCTGCTGGTTAGTTTTTGGTTTGAATTTTCAAACTGAATTCAGCCTAATGAGATGATGCCTTTGAGCACACTTTAAAAAGTCGTGTTGTGCTATGGTAGCCAACCTCTTCTTCCAGTGCCGGGGTAACTGACTAACCTGCATCCAGTGTGCAGACCAAGGCCGAACGAAGCCTGTTCCTGGGCAGCAGGTACCTGTAGTGTGTCTTGGGCGAGCCTGACTTAACCTCTGCTGGGGTGTGAGCGCTGCTGGGTCTCTTGCTACTGATGTGACTTGATTCCCATTTCTGAAAAGGGATGGTAATATTGATCTTGAATGGTTAAGTTGGGAACATATGAAGTGATGGGTACATAGCTTCTTTTGGTGGTGTCCATGCAGTCCTGCTCACTGACTGGCTCACAAGAGCAGAGCACGGAGGCATTCACTATGCTCTTGCTTGTGTGCTCATGGCACAGACTCTCAGTTTACTTTGTGACCAGGACCTACTGAACTCCTCATCCTGACTCTCAGGGAGAGTTCCTCCTTTATTGAGATGGGAAAGTGTTTACCAGGGAGATCTATCATTATCTGCTTTTAAAATCAGGAGGGGCCCCTGTACCTCTTGTGTTATTCCTGAATGTATGCTGGCCTGGGATAGGTGTGGGTTGTTTGGTGGTGTGTTTCAGTCCCCAGTATTCCTGTCACTTGTTTCCACTCACTGGATTTTTGTGGCAGTGACACAGGTTTTCTTGCATTTTGGGCAGTTGTGAAATCTGCTATGATCGTCACTCAAATTACAGAAGAAACACATTCCCCAGTTGTTCAATGGCTTGGGGAAAGTAGGAGTGTAGCAATGAATTCTTGGCTCGAAGGCATTAGTAGAATTGGTCAGCTGCTTTTAGTTTGTGATGAATTTTTTTCCTCTTTTCATCTATATTCCTGTGTATATAAGGTTAAGGCCAGCCCTATCACCTCTTCAGAGAAGATCCACTGGAACCTTAGGATGACTTGGGATTTTAAAGTTTAGTGTTTTGTTAGCAGTTTAATTAATTGACCTCATCAATGTGTATCTTTTGCCTCCCTTTAGCAAACTTTTAAATTTATATATATATATTTTTAAAGATTTATTTATTTATGCATACAGACCCTAGGGTACAGGCTTCCCTGGCTGGGGATTGAACTTGTTTTGCAGTGGCTGCAGATAGCTTCATAGTGCTGTGCCTTATACCTGTTGTGCCACCAGGGAGGGCCCACTTTTTAAGTTTTTAATGTGTCTTTTCCAACAGTACAAGGGACTTTTCTACCTGCTGAAGTCTGGGCAAGGGGACCCCTGAGTCAGTAAGAGTTCATTTTGAAGTCTTCTGGGGAATAGATACTAATGTGCTGATTCTGAATTGAAATGTCTTGGTAGACTTACTATCAACTTGTTTGTCAGGCAGAGCTCTAAAAATGTAACTTTTTTTTGGTAGTAGTGTAGCAGACTTAAGATTCATTTGGGGCTAACTGTATGTAGAAAGTGGTACAGACTTAAAGATGAGCAGGTATCCCTGACATGCTGCAGACTTAAAACAGGTCAGAGAGGATGTATGGCCACCAAGGTTGACTTGCAGAAAGAAGACAGGACAAACACCCAGGAAAGGTTCCTTACTGGCCAGAGAAAAGGTCACGTGTCCTTCTGGAAAGGGCAGCAGAAGTGGGTAGGTTGTCATGGGCAAGGGACTTAGCATTGGTGTGTCGTGGGGATGGGTTTTAACAGAGGATTGTGTTTGTGACTTTACTGATCCAGGCATGAACTTAATTTGTTCTGGATTTCCCTTCCCAAGCTTAATAGTGCCATATATTAGGTGAAAGTACAGTCCCTAACAGATAAAAATAAACTGTCTGAGGGGTTGTCTCATAGGATGGTCTTCATACACGTAGGAGAATATACTGCTGTGCTCCATGATGTAGTGGTGATAGACAGAATTACAGGATATAGGCATTTGCTTAATCTGAAAAAGTTACTTCAGATAACTTTCCAGGAAGAGGCTTCCTGAATTCAAGTGCCCTGGACCTTACCAGTAATTGGCATTTTTTAGATTCTGAGATTGTTCTGGCTTGAGGTTTTAGACAGTTTTCCAAAATGCGTAGAGTGATTAAAACACTTCTCAGAAACATCCATGGGAATTATTCCAACAGCTGTTACTCTTGGTTTGAGTTTTCTTGTTTGTGCATTGCTTGGATGTTTTGAATCCTGCCATTCTTGGCAGAGTTGGGAGAAGACAGGTGGGTGTCCATTGAGTGGCCTTGGGTTTAAGGGTGGGGTGGGCTGTGGTACTTTAAGAAAGAGTCTTGGGCCCACCCTGGTGGTGCAGTGGGTTAAAGCACAGCACTATGAAGCTGTTGCAGCCACTGCTGCGCGAGTTCAATCCCCAGCCAGGGAGGTGACCCACATGGCACAGCAGACCTCTCCTGACCTGCCCATTGCTCCCCTCAGCAGTGTATTTCAGTATATCTGCCTGTTCTGCTCCTCACTCTGTCTCTGACGAATCTTCTTACCCCTTGCATCTCTGGCCTGTACCCCAGTTCTGTATGCATAAACTAATCTTTAATAAAAAAGGAATGAGAGTCTTAAGTAGTTTAGCACTTTGGTGGGGAAAAAAAGACGACTTGGGTCTGAGAGTGGCATCTGTGTGATTATGACTCAGAGCCATCAGAGTCCTGGGTTTGGGTTTGGGGTTATTGGTGTGAATTAGGTGACCTGAGAGGGTCAGGAGGTACCCTGTCCAGCCTCCCCCCACTGTGTATTGTGTCAGGTCAGGGGACTGCCCTCTCTCCCCGTCTATGTTCTCTGTCTTACTTGTGTGATTGCTGTGCTGCTTGTTGGAAGGAAATAATGCTGGGATCCGGGTCTGCTTTGTGGTTCTGAGTGTGGTTGGAGTGTGTGTTCATGAGGGTGTGAGGGGGACGGTTCTTGCTGAAATGAAAATGAAAATTGGCCTTGTGACGCAGCTTGGCAGTATTGATAAAATCCTTTGAGCTCCTTCCCTTGGCTTGTGCATAGAGGTAGGAGATCAGAAATATGTGCTTCATCAACTGATGGTTCTAGTGTATTTACAGAAGGTAAGGGTGCTTATGAGTCATGGTCTTGGCTGTGCTATGAGAGGAGCTGGTTTCCACAGTGGGGCTTCACTCCTGCAGGTTCAGTATTTCACTAAGGAGTAAGATGAGCTTGCTTTTAGAGGGGAGTCACAGGTATAATGGTTTTTGTTCTAGGAAGTTTTCCCAGAGGCTTGGGAAGGACCTATTGGGAATGGCCTAGAGTCAGACTGTCCAAGAAGGCTGTAATTCAGACTGGCTGGGTGTGAGAGATAGCTCACCAGGTTTAACTTCTTGCCTTGTGACCTTGTATGATTGCTGGACTTCTCTCAGTCTCACTTTTCGCACATGTTAAGTGTGGGTGACAATATAGTCCTCATGTGAAGTGTGGGTGACAGTGACAGTCCTCATCTGAAGTATTGGTGACAATGACAGTCCTCTTGATAATGAGTGTCCCTGTGTGAAGTGTGGGCGGCAGCGACAGTCCCAGTGTGAAGTGTCGGTAACAGTCCTTGTGTGAAGTGTGAGTGACAAGTGGCAGGCTCAGTGTGGAGTGTGGGTGACAGTGCAGTCCAATGTGAAGTTGGGTAATACTGGCAGCACCTTGTCTGAGGTTTGAGGATGAAATGACATCAGGCATGTAAAGTGCTGGCACCTGCACAGAATACAAGGGCAGTAATTGTTAGCCATTGTTACTTTTTGCTTTATCCTTTAGTAACAAACTATGTTGGTAACATGAGAAAGATGATTCTCTTTGTTCTCATGTCTTCCTAGAATTCCTCAGGGGGCTCTTCTCTGGCAATTTGAAATGTGCCCAGTGTTAGTTTGCTCTGAAGAGTCAACCCCTCCCTACCCACCAAGACCTGATGAACACTTAGGACGTATCTGGCATTAGTGTCCCCAGGGTCAGAATGGACCCAGGCTGGGTCTCAGGCTGGGTCTTAGTCTGGAAGTTTAGACAGTGAGCCTGGATCTTAATGATGGTGGCAGAAGGCAAGGTAGTATGGTATACCTTGGAGGAGGCAGGAGGCTCCCTTGCAGAGCTGATTCAGAAAAGGCTAAGTGACCTCTGTGTAGCTGTGGCTAGGTCCTCTCATCCCTTCTGACTTGTGTTAGCTTTGTGGCCTCCCTCCACAGAGGATTGGTGGCTTGGCATGCTGGGTGACTTCCTGAGGAAGTCTTACTTAGGGTTGAGTTGTTTTGACAGGCCTTCTTCAGACACTCTGAGGCGAGGTTGACTTTGTTGACTGCTAGGGATCCTGATCCTGCTTAGGATGGTTTCTCTGGATGTATGGTCTGCATTATTGCCTCTTCTCAGACGACAGAGTATGTGCTGGCTTCATACCCATGTGGTGTTCTGACTACATGTGTGCAGCTGTGTGTGTGTGGCTTCACCCATGTTGTGGAGTCCCACATGTAGGCACTGTGTGTGCAGGTGGAAGAAAGACATTGTAGCCCTTGTTGGACATGTGACTTCTGGCCATCTCTGGTCTGGGACAAAATCTTACTGAGGGTTTGACCCAAGCCTTGTTACTATGGCAGATTTCTCAGGCTCTGTATTTTAGGGTGGAGAGTCAGGCGACATTTGCCTGACTCTTTGCTGACATTTGCGTTGTACCTTGTGAGAATTCAGGGTTTAATATGAAAGCCTCTGACTAGCAAGGAAGCAGTAGTGGAGAGATTTTGGGTCTACTGACCATCACCCCGGCTCTCCCCACCCCTGGCCCTGGGAAGCTGACCCTTTATTCTTTTTTTTTTTTTTTAAAGATTTATTTATTTATGCATACAGAACTGGGTACAGGCCAGAGGTGCAGGGGTGGTGAGAGGATTCACCAGAAACAAATGGGGAGCAGAACAGGCATATTGATGAAGTACACTGCTGAGGGGAGCAGCAGATGAGGCAGAAGTCTGCCATGCCATGTGAGTCACCTCCCTGGCCAGGGATCCAACTTGTGCTGAAGCAGTAGCAGCCAGCTTCATACTGCTGTGCTTTAACCCCTTGCGCCACCAGGGAGGGCCTTGACCCTTCATTCTTAAGCATTTATGGAGACTGGACACAAGTCCATTGCTGCCTTACTCCCCTTGAAGCTGGTTCCCAGGTATCTGAAGCTCCGGTGCCACTTCCTTCCTAGATGCTGTGTGTGTTTCCTAGATGCTGACCAGCAGGGCTCTGCCTCTACCCACCATCTTTCCTCAGTTCCTCAGTGACCCTTCTGTAAAGATTAAATGCTGGGACATGTCCTTGCAGGGCCAGTCCTTAATTTCCTTCCTTTGTATGACACTTAGGGCCTTGGTATGCCCTATGTATCTGGGATCCTGCCTGATGAGCGTGTCTTTCTAATAATTCCTCCAGCCAGACCCACCCTCCTATCTAACATTTGGTTTACGAGCACTGGGTTTTTAGGTGGGTGACGTTGACCTTACCTCTTTTGGGTAGTTAGTAATTGCTTGGATTTGGATCTAAACTAACTCTTCAATGTTCTGGAAAGTACCAGCTTGGAGGACAGAAACCTTCTTGGGAATCAGGGAGTAGAGACTGCAGCAGAATGGCTGGTAGGTGCTCTTCTGTGATGGGGATAGGGAGCATGTGGCAGCTCACTTCCCAGGAAGTGCAATCATGTGCCGGGGGACCTTCTGGAGGTAAGGGTTAGAGGAAGTGTCAGAGGAGCGCCCCAGGGTCCCTTTGGAAGTGAGAAGTTACAGGAAGTGCCAGGGAGTACCCAGGGCCCTATCTGGGGGTAGGGATTAAAAACCACTCTGGTACCATGGTCTGCCCAATTTCTTTGAGATTTCTGCCATCCTGTTGCTGCTAACTGACCAAAATCTGTCCATCCATGAACCACCCTGGGTAGATTTTGTTGGGGTTTTTCTCCTCTCAGTCTAGGTCTTATTTTTACACCATGCTGCTTCATCTGGGTGTCCTTGAACAAGTTTTCCCTTCTTTCTTTAAAGGAAAATATTCTGGAACGCAAAGTGTGGTTCCTAAGCTTTTGGGAGCACCTGCTATCGATTTTAAGATGCGCTGGATTAGTTTATTTTCCAAGACTACCTTTTGTAAGCTGCTGATGGGAAATAAATTCTGGGCCCAGTCTTGACCTTTGTGCTGCTTCTCAGAGACTGGGGCAACATGTGGAAATGACCAAAGCCATGCCTGCATTGTCACTGTGAGTGACTGCCAGGGATGTATCCTTGATGGAAAATGTGCTCAGCTTCCGGCTTTGCTCCCTGAAGGTGCCTGTGGCCTGTGTCTGGGTTGAGGGACTCTTTGGCCATGTCCAGGCTGGAATTCCTCAGGTGATGTAGCTATGGAGGTGCTGTCCATCAGTGGAAGGAGGATTCTTGCCTTTCCAGGTTGTTGTGTGATAGGGTGTTACTTTAAAATAAGCTCAAGAAAACCTGCCCAAGGATAGAAGGGCTAGACATGAAAGCACAACCTTGCAGTCAGCTCTAAAGCTAACAGTGCTGGTGGAGAAGCCTCCTGGCATGGAGGCCAAAGCTCACAAAAGCAAGCAGGGCTATTTGTAAGCTTCACTCCCAATTTTCCTCTTTTCACTGGTCCTGGAGCCTCTGCTGTCTGCTCCCTTCCCCCTTTTCTCACCCCAGGAGGCGCTGAGTGTTTGCAGTCAGTGGTCACATGGGCACATGTACCTTTGTAGAGGAGACAGCCCACTTGTCCAAGGCAAACCAGGCAATGATTTTCTTCCCTTTCCCTCTTACCATATCTTAGCAATAATTGGGGTGTGCTGGGTATTCCTATCCAAAGTGATTCAAATTTATGTGAGCTGGGCACCGTGTGGGACTGCCCAGTATTACTGTTTTCCACATAACATCTGTGACCTTGGTCATTGCAGCAACTCCTATGAACCTTGCCCTGTTGCACAGAGCATGTGGGCATGGTGCTCAGACTTGGGGGATGCAGTGTTAAATACTTTTTGGTGATAACTGCTTGTGGGGGTACTCTTTGGGGTAGTTGTCAAGGTCTCCTTTGTCTAGAGTGAGACTTGCCTTTAGCCAGCTGCCTGTTAAGGGCCTCAAGTCTGCCCAGGTGTTCTAGGGAATAGGTTAGGGTTGGCCTGTGATGTCTGCTTCCACTTAGGGGAAGGGTTATACAACACAAGCTAGTTGTTACCAGTCATCACCAGATAGTCCTTGTTCTGGATCAATCTGTGAGATGGACTGGAGCAAGTGTATTATACACACAGGTGCTTCACTGCTGAGGATTGTGTGAGGGCAGGTGAACTCAAAGTCCATTACATGTTCTCTCTCTTCATCGTTCTATCTCTCCAGGGCCTCTGTGCAGTTTATTTGGGGTAGAGAGGGAAGGTCTGTTCGAAGAGCATGCTGGGGGTACAATTGGACTGGGAAACAGGGCCCTAGAGCAATGCTTTGGCATGTGGTGGGTGTATCAGGCCCATTAACTTGTTCTGTACACTGCTGCTACATTGTAATCCCAAAAGGTTAAAGTGATGTATATAGTTCTACCTTGAGGATGCCATGCTGAGTGAAATAAGCCAAACAAAAAGGGCAAATGTATTGTATGATTGCCCTCATGACTTCTGTAGAGGAGTCAGATTCATAGAGATAGTAGGGATGGTGAGCTTCAGGGGCTGAGGGAGGGGTCAAATTTTTTTTTTTTAAATAATATAGTTTATTTTTACATCATTTTGTGCCTTTTTCTATCTCATTTGTAATCCCTGTGGGCTTCCCATCACCAAATCACCCATGTGCCATCACCATAGTTCAGTGCACTTTGGGAGGGGTTAAATTTTTTTTTTTTTTGGCTTGCTAGTT
>NW_004567125.1:29410351-29416209 GCF_000260355.1 Condylura cristata | reverse complement strand
TTTCCAATTGTAAATAAAACAGCAATAAACATGGGGGTACAAGTATCTTATTCAATCAGTGTTTTTGTGTCTTTTGGGTAGATACCTAGGAGTGGGATTGCTGGGTTGTAGGGAAGCTCCATGTTAAGCAGTTTGAGGAACCTCCAAACAATTTTCCATAGTGGTTGTACTAGTTTGCATTCCCACCAGCAGTGCAGGAGAGTACCTTTTTCTCCACATAGGGGGGGTTAATTTTTAATGGAGGCAGAATTTCAGTTTGGAAAGATGAGAAAGTGGATGGTAATTATGGGTGAATAATCATGTACTTAACATTACATAACTGTACCTAAAAATGGGATTAGATGGTGGATTTTGTTTTATTTACCCCCCCCCACAAAAAAACCCTAAATAAACCTTAACTTTTCTGTTAAGGAAAAGTTAGAAAGAGCCTGTGTCTTTAGTAGATCATGTATTTCATCTTCCAAATGTTAGTGTAGGGAAAAAAGAAGGCAGTGTTTTGATGGCCAACATGTGCCAGATACTGAGGAATTTAAACAGAAAGTGTGGTTCTAGAAGGATCATTGTAGCATCATCTTGGAAGCATTGGAACTTGGAGATTCCAAGGGTGTCCTTTGTCCCCAGAGAGGGACTTTGGAGGAAGCAACAGCTAGGGACATTGCTGGTTTCAAGGACATCTCAGCTCACCTATTGGGAGCAGAGGTTGACGGTATTGCTTGTTTTCCCTTGGCTCTTTGTCAGATAATTCCCTATTGGTCAGCCTGTTGGTATAGATATTGGTATGTGCATACAAGGGGAGATAGCCTTTCCTCATCATTAACAGACATTATTTCCTCTTGTTCTTGTGACATTCTCTTTAGACTTTTTTCATACATGGACCTTTTTTTGTTGTTGAAATTTTAGCTTAGTGTTTTTATTAACTTGAGCATTCAACTTTGTGATGTGAATTATTTCTCCACAATTAAAAAGGTATCTGGTTATGAATGAACACTAGTAACTTGTACTTTTCTGATATGAAAGCCAATATTAATTTGAAAATAACAAATTGTCACACTCTAAAGTAGAGATATACAAATTAAAATAATTTGTTTCAAATACTTAAAATAACATAGCAGCTCCAAAAATCAGTTTTCACATATGTAGTCAGTTTCCTTACTAGAAAAACAGAACAGAAATGCACCCTACAGGTGATTGCTCCCCTCCAATTACACTTTTTAAGTTAATTTACATGGACCTTTTTTTAAAAGATTTTATTTATGTAGGGCCTTCCCCGGTGGCACAACGGTTAAGGATGCAGCACTGCAAGCTACCCGCAGCTGCTTCAGTGCGAGTTTGATCCTGGCCCCAGAAGTGACCCACATGAGTGGCAGACCTCTCCTGACCTGCCTGCTGCTCATCTCAGCAATGTACTTCGTTTTCTGCCTGTTCTGCTCTCCACTCTGTCTCTGGTGATCCTCTCACCACCCCTGCATCTCTAGGTTGTACCCAGTTCTGTATGCATAAGTAAATCAATCTTAAAAAATTATTTTTATTTATGCATACAAGAACTGGGGTACAAGTCAGGTGTGGGGGGGGTGAGAGGATTTACCAGGGACAGAGTGGGGAACAGAATAGGTGGATTGTCCAAAATACACTGCTGAGGGGAGCAGTGGGCGAGACAGAAGTCTGCTGTGCCATGTATGTCACCTCCCTGGCCAGGGATCAGATGTGCTGCAGTGACTGCGGGCAGCTTCATAGTGCTGTGTTTTAACCCGTTGTGCCACCCAGTGAGGTTCTACAAGCTCCTTTGTCCCTTCAGTACTCCCCATTCTAGGGTTTGTCTTAATGTGGACTTGAATTCTGGACAATTAAAATATGGATATTATTTGAAGTTTTGCTGCCCCTTGTACTGCTGAGCAGTGGGAGTGGGGGGTGGTAAAAACAAACCTTAGGATTTGAAATATTGGGGAAACTGCATTGATCATAGTAAGACTGAGAAATAGTTGCTTCTTTACTAGAAATTGCTGGTGTCAAGGCCCATCTTTTGTTCCTTAGGGTGTCTCAAGGCTCCTGAACCTTTGGTTGGATTGAGCCCTGGGCTGAATTATAATTCAAGAAAGGCTCTGTGGCCTTTCTTGTCTCCTGCTGCTGCTTCTTAGTGTTGACTTGCTATTCTAATTAAGAATTGAGTTTATGTTTTTATTATGTTTTTGCCTCATCTCTGTGGTGGAAACATACGGGTTGAGAGTTGTGGTTGAGCAGTGATAATTCATCACTGGAAGATGTGATCATATTTTGGGGGGTCTGGTGGTGGTAAAGGGAAGGACATTTGGGATGTGTAGAAGCAAGGAGGGGTTGGTAGAATCAGACTTTGGGATAGAGCAAGGATTCAGCAGAAGAACTTAAAGGGGGCAAGGATCTGTTGGAAAGACCATAAAGGAGTGTTTCAGGGAAGTCAGGTGTCAGCATTGGAAAAGGAGAGGCAGTATATGGCACACAGGCCTTGCTGTAGCTCGCACCTTTCAGTGGAGATGGGGAGGCCCTTTCAGACAGAAGGCTGTCTCCTCTGGAACCTCTGAGTGCCTTTCTCAAAACAGCAGCCACATGAGGGAGGCAGGGAGACTCCCTACTGGGATGCTCATAGTTCTTTGGGGACTGGAGCACTGTGGCCTTTCTTGTCTCCTGCTGCTGCTTCCTAATGTTGACTTGCTATTCTAATTAAGAATTGAGTTTATGTTTTTATTATGTTTTTGCCTCATCTCTGTGGTGGAAGCATACGGGTTGGTTATTTATAATGCTCAGGAGGATGCCATATCACTGTTTTCTCCTGAATTTTGGACCTTGCCAAGGATGAGCTTTTTTGACCAACCTCATTGGTGGAGTTGAGCAGGAGCCCCCACTTTTGTGGATTGAGGAGCAAATAGGGAGGAGATGCATGGTGTTAAGTAATGGGGCTATAAGTACTCTAAGTGATACAAAGGAGAATAGGGAGGGACAAGTTAGGGAATGCTGGCCTCAGTGACAAGTACTTGTATCCGAAAGGTGAGGAAGAATAAGTTCTCCTGGTAATAGGCACAGCAAGTGCAAAGGCCCTCTGGTGGAGGCAAGATCAAGGAAAGGAGTGTGTGTTCATGCATGCATGTGTGCACACATTTAATTTCACAGGGTCACTTGGGGGTGAAAGCAATTAGGGCTTCAGAGGCTGACCAGGGTGAAGTATGCTGAGCATTGGGGGACGTATTAGGGGATGCATTGGGGGACGTTTGGGAATTTAGGAACAGCTGCATTGGTGCAGTGGAGGGAGTGAATGCTGCATCCCTTGATGAGGCTTTGATTGCTAGCCAGTTAGGCAGACCAGCAGCCTTGACTGTGGCAATCATCAGCTCAGGTTGCCAAGGAAGGTTGTGTGATCAACCTCGCTACTGGCTACTTGGCCCTTGTGGGGCTGGCTCCTTGCTTCCCTCATCTCCCAAATAGTGCTCTTCCCCCCTCTGTGGAGACACAGGGTTAATGAGGCTTCATGCCTTGGGGAGAGCAAGGCTTTTCCCATGGGCTGATACAGAGCCTCTGCCCAGCTTCTTGCCACAGGTGTACCCGGGTGCCTTTGTCCCTGTAGTGCTGAGGTTGATTCCTGCTTTCAAGGATCAGGGAGTTGGTATTTTTGGCTTTTGGGGCATACTGTTTTTTGTTTTTAATTTATTTACTTATGCATCCAGAACTGGGTTACAGGCCAGAGGTGCAGGGGTAGTGAGAGGATTCACTAGAGACAGAGTGGGGAGCAGAACAGGCAGATCAATGACCTACACTGCCTAGGCACGGTGCTGCGCCATGTGGGTCAGCTCCTTGGCCAGGGATCAAACTCAGGTGGCTGCAACTAGCTTTGCAGTGCTTCACCTTAACCTGTTGAGCCACCAAGGAGACCTTTTGGGGTATACTGTTTATGTTGCTGTTGTGAAATGATGCCCTGTGGGGTAGATTTTGTCCCCTCGAGTAGGTGTGGTCATTATAAGAAACATCCCTCACCAACACCAACAAATGCCAGCAGTATTTTGCCTGGCCTTTGGATTAGAAAACCAAATCCCAGGCCACCCTGGTGGTGCAGCGTGTTAGGATACAGCACTGCAAGTCCGCTGTAGCCACTTCAGTGTGAATTCAATCCCCAGCCCTGGAGGTGACCCACATGGCGGGGCAGACCTCTCCTGTCTTGCTTGCTGCTCCTCTCAGCAATGTACTTTGTCCATCTGCCTATTCTGCTCCCCACTCTGTTTCTGGTACAGAGACCCTATACCTCTGGCCTGTACCTCAGTTCTGTATGCATAAGTAAATGTTAAAAAAGAAAAAAACAAACTAAATTCTCACCTAAGCTAATCCTTCCCAGACCAGCTCGCATGTAGGAGCAGCATGACCTTTGGGCTTCAATGAGATGCTCCTCTGTTTCCCAACTTCTGTTTCTCCCCTTGATCAGGATGACCAGGGAGTTCCTTTCTTCATAATTTGGTAGTACAGACATTGTAGAAGTTGGGAGTTGAGCATTGCCTTGGGGAAACTAGTAGAATGCAGATTTGGGGTGGAAGGAGTGAATGGTATTGTTGGGTTTCGTCTCTTGAGTTTTGGGGCCTAATGACATAGGTCATGTTTCCAGGCTTTGATTGGGGCTAGGACAGCTAATATTTGGGTGTAGACACAGATGAAAAACTTTATTGATAGTACCGGCTTTGGTGAGAGATGGGAGACTGGAGATGGACTGCATTCAGAGGACCTTCCTTGGAAGGGACAATGGGATCTCTGGAGGGTGCCTTGGTGGGGGTGGGGGGCAGGCTTCTCCTTCAGGTGCCCATGGTCCCCGAGCTATTCACAGCACATATCCATGGAATTTGGAGTGCTTTGGACAAGTGACTTCTGGCCAGGACTCCTCAAGTGAAAAGGGAACTGAGGACCTTGCACAATGTGAGAGGATGAAATGGCAACAGAGGACTTAGATTGCCCAAGTGCTGTGATTGGATTTCATGTAAATTGGCATGGCTGACTTCTTTTCCCTCACACTGGGGATGGTTGTGTTTGGGTGGGTGGCAGAGTCAGGGTGTGTGTATATTAGTAGAGTACCCAGGTGCAGGGTCAAAGCCAAACCATAATGATGTATCATGGGAACCGAAGAGTCTCTTATGAGTTGGTAATTGTGTACTTAAGGGTTACTTGATACTGCCATAAATGTATGGGTTGGAAATAAAGACAGTGAAAGCTTTCTAAACCTAGTCAGTGTGTGCTGGATGGCAAAATTGTCCCCATGATATATCAGTGAAATGTGATTACTTTATTTAGAGAAACCTCCCTGTTCTTATAGTGCTAAGTGGCCTCTCCTTGATGGATTTCAAACTGATTGTATACGGGTGTGACCACTATATGGACTCCTCAGAAGCTCCTCTCCTTCACTGTTGAGACTTATCTTCTTAATCATTTCATGAATATCTGTTGGCACCAGCTATCTGTTGGACCCTGTTTTAGGTGTTTGGAGTAAAATGAGGTCTCAGGTAGACTCCTCTTCCTTTGTCCTGCCTACATGAGAAGGTCCACAGACACTTTGCTGTGTTGTGTGGAGTGGCCAGGGCTGTGGGAGAGATGGCATAGGGTGGGCATCTGTGTGGGAGATGTGAATAGCGAGTTGGGTACATGGAAAGGTCATCATCACTGCTCTGTCACTGCATCTGGAGGCAGGAGCAGTGATGGAGGTAGAGGGGCAGCCAGCTCAGGCATCAGGGTAGGCTGCGTGCAGACTTTCACTCAGGCCTGTGTGAAACTGAATAGGGTGAATATGGCTGGATATTCATTTGATACTTAGCGATTATTGTATGGTAGTTCCTTTTTCAAAGGTTTTTTTTTTTTTT
>NW_004567125.1:29409095-29410221 GCF_000260355.1 Condylura cristata | reverse complement strand
CGCCATGTGGTCACCTCCGGGGCAGGCAGGTATCGAACTCATGCAGAAGTGGCTTTAGCTTCTTAGTGCAGTGCTTTAACCCGCTGCGCCACCAGGGAGGGCCTCAAAGGTCATTTTAAGCCTGGGATGCTAATTAAAGAATTGATTGTTGAAGCAATAAGTTATATGAAATCCAGTTCTCGGGCTCCCATCATAGCAGGGAAGACTGTTACCAGTGGAGGTTTGAGAAGTGGTTGGACCCCAGATGTGTTTGATGGCAGAACCACTAGGGTTTCCAGATGGTGGAGTAGTTGGTCAGTAGGGCAACTCCAGATTGCAGTCTGAGCAGCTGGAAGAAGGGATTTGCCTTGAATTGGATGGGGAAGGATCTGGTGGAATGTGAAGTCAGGTTAGTTTCAAGTTACTTCTGGATACTGAGGATGCATTGTGAGTGCTGGGTTGTTGAAGGTCAGCCCTCCAGGAGAATGTGGTCCACTGTGTTTTGTGGCCTCAACGAAGGGTATACTTGGGTCCTTGTTAAGAATCTATATGTGCGTGAGAGGTATATTCTGTTCATTAATCTCTGCTGTCTTTATGTCCTCTATTGTACAACCTTTACAAAGAATCTTGAAGTTAGGTAGGGCAAGACCTCAGGAATTGTTTCATTTTCAGTATTCTTTTTTCCTTTACATTTATAAATTTTAGAATCATCTTGTTTCTATGGAAAAGTATAGTGAGATTTTTTTTTTTTTTTTTGTATTGTGACTGCATTGGATCTGTGCTTCATTTTGAGGTAGATTTAACACCTGGCCTATGGACAAAACATGACTTCATAGTATTTTGACTTCTGTAAATCTCAGGAATGTCTCATAGTTTTAGTTAATAGATCTGGTACATTTAAAAAAAAAGATTTATTTATGCATACAGAACTGGGGTACAGACCAGAGGTGCTGGGACAGATTGGGGAGCACAACAGGCAGATGTACTGAGGGGAGCAACAGGTGGGTCAGGAGAGGTCTACTACACCATGTGGGTCACCTCCCTGGCCAGGGATGAAACTTGTGCTGCAGAGGGGATGGATGGATGGATGGATGGATGGATGGATGGATGGATGGATGGATGGATGGATGGATGGATGGATGGATGG
>NW_004567125.1:29359057-29408995 GCF_000260355.1 Condylura cristata | reverse complement strand
TGGATGGATGGATGGATGGATGGATGGATGGATGGATGGATGGATGGATGGATGGATGGATGGATGGATGGATGGATGGATGGATGGATGGAGATATAAAATAGTTTATTTTTACATCATAGAGATAGATAAAAATAGTTTATTTTTACATCATAGATAGAGAGAGAGAGATAAAATAGTTTATTTTTGCATCATTTTGTGCATTTTCCCATTTCAGTTGCAATCCAGATATGGTAAATTTTTTACAAGCAAACTTATCCTTAAGTATTTTTTTACACTTATGCTGTTGTAAATGGAGTTTTTGTAAAGCTTACAGATCTGCTTCTGGCTATTGCCTCTGACTTTTGTAGGTGGACCTTGACCCTGAAGAGAGCAGGTACTTGGAAAACCTCAGGGTTACCTCTGAGGTCTCCACCTTGAGAGGTAGGAAAAGGACTAGGATTAACAGATTCCCTGTTTTTCCCAGCCTCAATGCAGCTGAAGAGTGTGGCAGAAAGGGGTCATCCCTCCCTAGGAGTTGACATGGTACAGTCTGCTCTGGTTTTATAAAGAGCACCCTAGCACCCTGTACTCCTTGGTGCCCATAGGTCTTTACAGAGAGTTCAGTGATCTTTGCTTATTTTACAAATTCATTTTGAAATGTCACTCTCCACTCATGACTGGTGAATTACTGTGAACCCATTTTAAAAATAAAGCTTTCAGGGGGATGGGGAAGCTCCCTAATGGCACAAGGAATTAAGTCTTAGCACTCAGCTTTCAGCAGTCACTGCAGCATTATTTCGATTCCTGGCCAGGGAGCTGACCCACATGGCGCAACAGAGCTCTCCTGTCCCACCTGCTGTGTACTTCAGTCAGTGTGCCTGTTCTGCTCCCCAGTTCTGTTTCTGGTGAATTCTCTCACCCTCCCCCCCCAAAGCACCTTGGCCTACACCCTAGCTCTTGTATACACTGGCTTACACCCCAACTCTTGTATACATAAATATATTTTTTTAAAGGTCTCATATCAGAGTAGCATTTGGCAGGCATATAAGTGCAAGAATGACAATAGCAGTGATATACAGTATTGGGTAAGCCACAAAGACAGAGTGCCTGGAGTCTGGGATTTGACTGCTAGGTTAGTTTGTACTTGGTCTGGATGTCTGACCTCACAGAGGAGAGGGTTTCCTGGGACCACACTGTCTCTAACCTTGGGAGAGTTCCTAAACTTTGTTACCTTAGTTTCCTGTCTGTAAAATAGTTCTGCCCTGTGCTCAGCCCTGTGAGGCAGGAACCACTTATATCTGGGAGTGTTTGTCCCCCTCTGTCTACTGCTGCTTCTTTCTTTCTTTTTTTAAAAAGACTTGTTTGTTTATGCATATAAGAGCTGGGGTGTAGGCCAGAGGTGCTTGAGGGGTGGATGAGAGGATTCACCAGAAACAGAATGGGGAGAACAGGCACATTGACTGAAATATACTGCTGAGGGAAGCAGCTGGCGGGATAGTAGAAGTCTGCTGTGGGTCAGCTCCCTGGCTGGGGATTGAACTCATGCTGCAGTGACTGCTGAAAGCTTCAAGTGCTGAGACTTATTCTGTTGCTTCACCAGGGAGGTCGCCTCTATGTCTTGAGGGCAAGCTAGCCATTGCCTAAACTGGTTGGTGGTTGATTTCCCTAAAGTCTGTGCTGGTTTGTGAGCAAAGTAATCACATCTGGAGATTGCTGCCTGTGGTGATCCTGGAAGGCCCCTGAATGTCAGACATGTCAGATCCCTTACTGTAAAGTGAGTGATTCTGTAATCTGCTCTTAGTGATTGTCTGGAAGTTAGTTACTGGATTTAACCATAGAGCCTGGAACTCATTGAGCACCTATTAAATTCTAGGTAATACTATTACAATCCCAACCATGAATCTCTTGTATGTTCACTATTTTGGCATGTGGCTGTCTCCATCCACCTTGCTGACGACTGGCATGCATCAGGTTTTGCATTAAATGCAGACAGAAATTTATTTCCTCAGTTTTCCTCCCTGTGGAAGGCATCAGAGGCAATGTTTTGGTTGAAATTTAAAATGTTGCCATGTCATTCTAGGAGTGTTGGTAACATTAAAAATTATTGTTATGGGCCCTCCCTGGTGGCGCAGCGGGTTAAAGCGCAGCACTGAGAAACTAAAGCCACTTCCTGCATGAGTTCGATTCCCGCCTGCCCCGGAGGTGACCACATGGCGCGGCAGACCTCTCCTGACCCGCCCACTGCTCCCCTCAGCAGTGTACTTCATCGATCTGCCTGTTCTGCTCCCCACTCTGTGTATGGTGAAACCTCTCACCGCCCCTGAGCCTCTGGACTGTACCCCAGTTCTGTATGCACAAATAAATAAATCTTTAAAAAGAAAATTATTGTTATGTTTTAGAGATTTTCCTAGGAAACTCAGTCTGTGTATTTCTCTGTCTTTCATGTCAGGTTGGTCAGCACGTTGCTGCAAGTTGCCCTTTTGACGTAGCTGCAGCCATGGCCAGTTGGTAGGACCAACATCCCATGCCCAGAAGTCAGGTGAGTGCTGGGTGTAGGGTCTTGCATTCTGTCACTGTAGGGGACATTTGACCTGAATACTGCTTCAGAAGCTCAGGGTCACCTCCCAGAAAATCCCTCTAGAATTGTACATAATGCCATTTCCACAGGCCATCTAGGCCTTGCTTGCCACTGCCAGGGCAGCTATTTGCTTTCCCTTCTCTTCTCAGGGGTCACTCATTTGAAAAGCCCAGGCCTAAATAGAATGAGCTGTCTTCCATGAGGATCAGGGCCAGAGGATAGTGGTTACTTCTGGGTAGAATTTTTCCTTAACCACTGTCAGTGGTTCAGGGGCTCTGTACTAGTGCTTGGAGCTAGGTGCCTTTACTCAACTTGGTGCCTATGAGGAAACTAAGATCAGACCTCTGTTCAAGGCTTTCAAGTGTAGACTGTGGCAGGGGTTAGGCTCTCACAGGCAGAGCTGGACATCTGGTTGGGATTTTGTATTCCCCATCAGGGCCCAGTCAGTGATGGTGGATCCTAGGGCTGAGAAGAAAGTGGAACTGAGATTGTTGACATGGAGACCTCCTGAGTTGTTCAGCTGCTCCCGCTTATTGGGCAGTTGGCAGGTGATTTGCCTGTGGCTGTGCTCTTCTAGTGGTGCCACAACTGCCTGGACTGGTTTTGGACTCAACCTGCTGGGCTGATGGGAGGGGGAGGGGGTCTGTGTGTATGAGAGGAGAGTGAGTTTTTCAGCTCTTATATCCTATAGCAAGAAGATTTGGGCAATGGTCAAGCAATTCTGGTGTCAGGAAAACATTCCTAGAATGTTCTGACAGATAGACTTTACTGGTGCTTTAAAAAAATTTTTTAAAATGAGATATAATTTACAGTACACCATTTATAATGAACAGTGGGGTGTGTGTGTGTGTGTGTTTGTTTGAGAGTTGTGTACCCATCACCTCTGTCTTGTTCCAGAACATTTTATTAGCCAGAAAGAACTTTGTTCCCATGAGCAGTCATTCTCTGATTCCTTCCTCAGCTCTTGACAACTACTAATCTGTTTTCTGTCCAGGTTTGCTTGTTCAGAACATTTTGTATGAATGGATCACACACTAAGTGGCCCTTTGTGTCTGGCTTCTCTCACTCAGCATTGTTTTGGAGGTTCATCCATGTCGTAGAATGCTAGGGCTTCATTTCCTTTTATGACCAAGTAATATTCTACTTCGTGGGTGGACACATTATACTTACCTTTCATCCAGAATGAATCTGAGCTGTTGCCACATGTTGGCTCTTGTGAATGGTGCCACTGAGAACATCTGTGGATATGTTTCAGTACCTGTGGGCATATATGTCCCTAGAAGTGGAATTGCTGTGTCATGTGGTAACTTTTCAACTTCTTGAGGGATTACAGACCACTATCGTGGTTGCACCATTTCATAATTCCTTAGTCCTGTTGAGTGCTTGAGAAATCTTTAGAAATGTTCAGTGGTACAGAAATCTATGCGACTTTCCTAGACATACTTGAAGCTCCTCACTGTTGACATACCCATTACTTGGTGATGGTAGCAGTAGGCATTGTTGCTGTGCGGATGTCAGCACTAACAGTGTTACATGCTCCCTCCTCTTTTACCTGGGGCATAAGTAGACTTAACAGTAAACATTAGGAACATTAATAGTTATTTATTCCAGTCCTCAGGTGTAGTTGACGATGTAGAGAAAGGGAACCCCAGTGTACTATTGGTGGGATGATAATTTGGTGCATCCTCTATGGAAAAAAATGGAGAGATCCTCAGAAAAATTGGAAGCATAACTGCTATATGATCCAGTATTTGTACTTTTGGGGTAGTTATCCCAAAACAATAACACTAATTTGAAAAGATGTCTGTGTCCATCCCCTACACACCCATGCTCATTACAGCGTTGTTAATGATAGGCCAAGATAAGGAAACAACCTAAGTCTTCGGTGATGGATGAATGGAAGAAAATGTGGTATATGAGGACATGCATTGCTTAGTGGCAATTTTGGTCAGCCATTACCTATATTTGCCAAATGAGCTGTTCATTTTTTAAAGATTTATTTGTGCATATAAGAGTTGGGGTATAGGTCAGAGGTGGGGGTTTGAGAGGATTTCCAGAGGCAGAGTGGGGAACAGAACAGTCAGATACACTGCTGAGGGGAGCAGTAGGCCAGACAGAGAAGATCTACTTTGCTGGATCGCTGCCTGGGGATCAAACTAGTGCTGCAGTGACTGCCAAAAGCTTCATAGTGCTGAGACTTAACCACTTGCTTCACCAGGGGGTCCCCAGTGAGCTTTTTAAAGAACTTAATCGTGTTAAGCAGTGCATGAAATAGTATTTAGCCATAAAAAATAACAGTCTGAGCCCTCTCTGGTGATGCAGTGGGTTGAAGCACACACTAAAAATAAGAAGTTAAAGCCACCTCAGCATGAGTTCGATCCCCACCCTGGAGATGATCCACATGGCGCAGCAGCTCTCTCCTGGCCTGCGCGCTGCTCCCCTCAGCAGTGTACTTTGTCAGTTAGCCTATTCTGCTCCCTGCTCTGTCTCTGGTGAATCCTCTTATCACCCCTGCATCTCTGGTTTGTACCCCAGTTCTGTATGTATGAATAAATAAATTAAACCAAAACCAGTCTTACCATTTGTAACGTGAATGAACTCTGAGGACATTATACTGAGTAAAATAGATCAAAGAAAGACAATACTCAATGACAAATACTCAGTGTTCTCATTTGTATGTGGAATCTGAACAAAACAACACAAAAAAACAGAAAACCAAGGCAATAGATACAGAGAACAGATTGATGGTTATTAGATGCAAGGCATGGTGGGGGTGAAATGAGTGAAGATGCTCTAAAGAAATAAACTACTTTTAAATAATAAAGCCCTGGGGATATAATATACAGCATTATGGCTGTAGTTAACAATATTGTGTATTTGTAAGTTCATAAGAATAAATCCTTAAAAGTCCTGATCAAAAGAAGAAACATTTTGGAGCTGTGTGTTGATGGATTTCAACTAGATCTGTTGTGGTGGTCATTTTGCAGTATACGTTAACTATTGAGTAATAGTGTATGCCTGAAAACAAATGTAGCATTATGTATCAGTTAATACCTCAAAAAACAAATGGAAAACAAACAAACAAAACAAAACAAAAAAAAACAGGTACCACTAATGTGGTAGATGGCAAAGTGTAGGTGTCTGTCAATTGGAACTTGGTATTGATGGGGTGGACCTGCTATTGGGGTATTTTTATATCACAAGAGTAAGGGTAGGATTTTCAGAATTGGAAGAGAAGATACTGTGAAGAGTAGAGGTTTCTTGTATTTACTGTTTTACAGGTGGGGTATAGATGTATGTATATCTGCTTACACATTTTAAAATAGTCTACTGTAAGTAGACAACATAGGCATCTCTAGAAAGAGGAAGGAAAGAGGGTTTTTTTTTTTTAAGATTTATTTATTTATGCATACAGAACTGGGGTACAGGCCAGAGGTGCAGGGGCAGCGAGAGGCTTCCCCAGAGACAGAGTGGGGAGCAGAACAGGCAAATCAACGAAGTATACTGCTGAGGGGAGCAGCGGGCGGGTCAGGAGAGGTCTGCTACGCCATGTGGTCACCTCTGGGGCAGGCGGGAATCGAACTCATGCGGAAGTGGCTTTAGCTTTAACCCGCTGCGCCACCAGGGAGGGCCCAAGAGAGGGGTTTTTTAATTCTGTGCAACATTGGACTCATGTTTTACAAAATTATAAAACATGCTTATCAAGTGATGGGGAGATCAGTTCCCTTAAAATTAGAAGGAAAAAAAATTTCATTACATGTTGATTGTGCTTCACTGTAGTGATTTAATCTCGCAGGATGTATTTCACATAGCATTAAAGCATCTTATTTTGACTGTAAATATTTTAGTGGATATGCTATAAGGACTAGAAGGAATTATCCTAGGCTGTTTTTAGGAATCATTGTTATTGGCTTCAGGTTAACAATACCATAGTTTTACTGTTACTTGTAGGAGAAAACAAATAAGTAACATCTTTAAGAACCAAACTTTTCAGCAAGAGAGAAATGCAAATATAAAGTTAACACATTTAAGTTAAAATGTATTGATTGTAAAAGTGCTTTGGAATGTTCTGATGGTGTAATGTGTTGTCCAGATGTGTAAGAGGGACCCAGTGAGACCCTGGCAGAAGTGGAACAGGTGATTGTGAATGAGAACAGTGAGTCCTCAATTTGGAGTTAGATGTGTTCAGTGTCCTCAGGTTCTTGTTGATTCTCAAAGGAAATAGGCAACATGCTGTAATCCTCAGAGTTTTAGGGAACTACCTTACTTTGGTAAATAGAAGGAAAGAACATCTATAGTGCCCCTTCTCTGTGCCTGAACTCATGGGGAACAAAATGATAGGGGAGGGTCAACCTCCCTTACCAATGGATCAGTGGTGCTCCACAGAGCTTTCTGGCACAAGTCTTGCCTTGTGCCTGTCTGGTCAGTGTAGTACTGAGGAAGTCAAGTTTTAAATTATCAATAAATCTAAGCAGTAACATGTGCTAATGGCCAGCAGCTGTTGGCCTATTTGACTTGTAATGAAGTGGTGGGATTGTAGGCTGGTAAATTTGCAAGTACCCACTATTAAGACAATGTATTCGCAGTGGCTTGCAAAGAGGGTGTTACCTGCTTCCAGAGGGACATTCTTCAAAATCTAGTTTATGGGAAATCTGGGGTATATTGTCACACCACGAGGACACTATTGTCAGACATGACTGAGGGAAATAGGATAAATGATGTAATTTCTTCATTTTATGAGCACGGAGTTGGGGGGGCAGGGGCGGGACATAGATTTCAACCAAATCCGATCCTGATAAAGACTAAGAAAAGATTGTGAAATTTTCAAAAGTATGGCCCTAGGATTATGGTTGTTACTGTCTCGTAGAGAAAAACACTCATTAGTTCCTTTACAAATACTGGTTGTATTTGCTCTTCTAAAAGTTGGTGGGTATGGGACAAAGAGGCTGAGTGGAGACTAAGGTTATGGACCCTGATGCCCATGAAATGGGGTTGGCTGATGGGTGCACAGCTCAGTGCGCAGCTCTCTATTTCTGTTGCTATTTGCCATTTTTTATAATGAAAGGTTTAAAACCAGCTCTGATCTAGGCACTTCTTTGGAGCGGCATAGTGCTTGGCTCAGGGTTTTCCAAAACTGAGAGTGGTGGCTGCTGGTGAATCCTTTTAAGTCATGCAGAAACCGTTGAGAGATTCTGAATTGCTATGTGGGACTGTGGCACATTGGGTGGGGTGGTGTCTCTTACACATTTTTCATCTTCTGTGATGACAGCATTGTCCCAGGGGCTCCTTCATGAGGAAGTGGCGTTGTCACTGCTCTGTAGGAGAGGAAGCTGAGTTGCAGCATTGCCAATTTGTTTGAAGTCTCATTCACAAATGTGCTTCACTGTGATATCCCTTAGATTGTTTTCTGAAATAAGTTAATATTTTTAGGTATAGGAGTAGAATTGTTGGGTCATATGTAATTCTGTACTTAAGTTTTTGAGAAACTGCCAAATTCTTTTCCACAACATTGCACTATTTTATAGTCCCGCCAGTAACATTCAGTTCATTTATGTCATCAACACTTTTCTTTTTTGTTTTTTAAAATCTTCAGTCTCCTAATTGGTGCTGTCTGTCCAGAGCCACTCAGAAGTGGACAAAACTAGTAGTTAGCTGACTTTCCACATCATATTTTTATAAAAAGTCCTGCTTCACAATTTGGATTCTAAGTCAGCCAGACATTCCTACAGCTCCCAGCTTGCGAGGGACCACATTTCCTGCCTCCTGTGTCACCTGTCTAAACCCCCATTTATAGTCTGCCTCTGTGTATGTTCTCATGGTCTTCTGGGACTCTGAGGCCTGCATTGGGTTCCCAGGATTATTCCTTGGTCCCTACCACTTGCAAGGAGGTGCCAGCTGTGAGCTGAGGTGTGGGCTTGTTCTGATTCATCCACTTCTGCTGAGGTGTTCCTCTGATCCTTTGATCCTGTCTTCGCTCCCCTTTGGTAACTTGTGTGTTTCAGATTGTCACAATGCCATCTGTATGGCATTGTGTGTTTCAGATTGTCACAATGCCATCTGTATGGCAGACTTACAGTGTTCTCAATTGTCTTGAGAACTCAATAGTTGGAGGGTGGAAGGGCTGTGCCCACTTGCTCCTATATTGGCCCTTTGGTTGTTTGGGATCTGATTGCATAAAGGAGTCTTTCCTTGAGAGCCCAATTCTATGCTCTTGGGACTCATGTAAACCTGGTTTTGTCTTTAGTTTAGAGGAGTTGTGGTTCTTGAGATTAGGATAACTTTATATAAAAGTTATATATATAAAATAATATATTAATGTATAAAACTTGAGGTAGGAATTCATCAAACATACAGTACCACTTAAAATATGCAATTTAATGGCATTTAATGCATTCCCAGTATTGTTCAGCTATCATCTCTAATTCCAGAACATTTTTAATCACAGTCAAAACAAAATTGGCTCCTCATTAGCTCTTGTGCCATATCCCCCTCCCCAGCCTCTGACAACTACTGGTTTGCTTTCTGTGTATGGATTTACTTGTTCTGTTCTGAATGTTTCATGTAAATGAATCATACATTTTGTGGTCTTTTGTGTTTGGCTTCTCAACATAATATTTATGAGGTTCATCCACATTTCTTATGATATTCCACTGAGTAGATGGATCACTTTTTTGTTTTAATGTATTCACCTGTTGTGGGTATTTGGGTTGTTTCTACTATTGGCTATTGGTGAAGAACATTTTTGTACATGTTTTTGTTTAAAAAAAATTTTTTTTCGTATCTCTTAGGTGTATGCATAGGAGTAGAGTGGCTGGTTTACATGCAATTCAGTCTAACTTTCTGAGGAGCTACCAGACTTCCTACGGGCAATTCATGAGGATCCCAATTTCTCTATGTCTTTGATACTACTAGTTATTTTCTGTTTTTGTTTTTTAAATTCTAGCCATCAAGTGGGTGTCATATCTCATTGTGGTTTGATTTGCATTTCCCTGATGACTGATAATGCTGAACATTTTTTTATGTGCTTATTTGCCATTTGTGTAATCTTTGGAAAAATTGGGTTGTTTATCTCGTTGTAAGGGTTCTTGACATTGGAATCTTATCAGATACATTGTTTGCAAATATTTTCTCCCATTTTTTAATAGTGTCCTTTTGGACAAAAGATTTAATTTTTGATGAAGTTCAGTTTATCTCTTTTATGTGTTGATATTCTGCTTTGGTACCAGTCTGAGGATCTACCAAATGCATGGTCATGATTTATTCTTCTAAGATTTTAATAGTTTAGATTTTAATATTTATTTGATTCAAGTTAGTGTTTGTATAGTGTGTGAGGTAGGGGTTTTGCTATATTTTGCTCGTTATCTTTTCTGTTGGCATTTAGACATTTGGCTTCTTTAATCAGAAAGGGGGCTGGGGACTAGACATTAGAAGCTCTGAAGTACGTTTTTTCACCTGTGTTTATCAGATATCTGTTGTGCACTTATTCTGCCCTGGATGCTACACACTGATAAGTGTTCCCTGATAATCATGGGGCCAGGGACCACATACAGAAAGAGAGATGAATAAACAGAAAGAATGTCAAGTGTTGATAAAGTGGGAAATGGAGGTTGAAACACACTAAAAGGCAATGTGGAGTGAATGTCACTTTACTGAGACCTGAAGCTGATGCTTGAAGAGTTGTACAGAGTCTTGGGAGAGGATCTTTCCAGACAAGAGTGGAAGTGCAGAGCCCCTGTAGTGAGGTTGGCTGACAGAATAGCCACCACGTTTGTGTGATCAGAGCTGAGAAAATGGATTGAGGACTGAAAGACTGCAGGGGAGAGTAAAGAGTTGGCAGGTTCCTGCAGCTGGAGTGCGTGCCTTGTCTTTTTGGTTTGTTTGTTTTCCCTCCATGTCTTGAATAACATGTTTTACAAAAGGTTCCTAATGTGATCCCGCTGACTCTGCTCAGCTGTTTTCTGGAGGTTGGAATAGGGGGCTTTTGTATCAGATGGTGGAGGAAAAGGAGGACTTCTATGGAAGCATAAGTCTTGAAAGAACTCTTGTTGGGAGGAACTGTTTCTTAAGCCCAAATTTTGTTGAGACCAAAGACTTGGGTTAGTTGTAGAAGTAGGTTTACCTGTTGGTGCAGTCCCTCCTACATTCAAGGAGGAGTTTGGTCAAGGATGCCCAGGCAGGGCCTCTGGTAATGGCCTTTGTATTGCTGGGTATATGATGAAAATGACAAAAGATGCATATTAGTTTCCCTGACTTTTCACTCAGATCTCTTTCCTGGAACAGAAAAGGGTTTTCTTGCCCTTCCTGGGCTTTTCTATGCAAAAACTCCCTGCCATTTTCAGTTTCAGGTTTGAATGGAGTGGGTTATATAGGCTCTCTTTGCTGGGCCCTGAGGAAATGTGGCCTTGGAAGGGTTAACATATCCTATTTTGTGATGTGACACCCAGTAGCACAGTGCAGATGGAATAGAAATGGAAGGTATACCTTTGTGATTTCAGAGACAGGTGGGTGGGGACAGAGGACTTGTCCCTGAGGAAGAGAAAGACTAAAACACCAGCCCTCATAGTGCTTCGGCTCAGCCCCATCTCCACTGGCCCCCTTTCCCCTATGGGTATTGATAATTCTCAGATAACCCTAGATGGTGGTACCTAGGTTTCTTTGTTGCTTGTCTGATTGCATGGCCACACTCTGGGGCTGCTGAGCCTGGCCTTTGAGTACAAGCCCTTGACACTGAGGATAGCCTCATGGAATGCTTCTAGAATCTCTGTGCCCCTTTCCTTGCTGACTTGATTGGAGTGCTGTGGCTTACTGAGCATGAACATTGCTAGAAGGTAAACACCAGAACTAAGCTCTCATCTTGGGTGAGCCTGTGAACTGTTCGTAGTATTGGAGACACTTCTATTACCTCACCCTTAATATGTGATCAAGCAATTCTGTTGTATGCTGAAACTGGGATGTGAGGATGCCTTCATCTGTTGTTACCAGGAAGGGCAGTGGGGCATTGGGATCTCTGGCCTCTGAGTGACCTGTGTAGGGTGGGTGTGGCCCTTGTTTTCATGAGGTGACTGTGTCTAGGAGAATATAAATTCTAAATCCCTGTGCTATCTTCCTTTCTCCAGTCCCCGCCCATGACTCCTGGAAGAGGGGATAAGGTCTGGGGATTTCCCCCTTCTCTCTGCAGGAACACACACAGGATCTGCATTTAGGAACTTGAGCATCATTCAGGTTTAGTTTTTAAATATTGTTGACTATTTACTGGAATTTGTTGTGGTTTTTGTTATTTTACTCTCCAGGTTAATTTTGTTAAATATATCTCTGAAGACATTATTTCTGAGTTCTTTACCTTGAAAGTCAGTAAGACTGTAAATACATATTTATTTGTAAATGTGAAAGTTAGAGGTGCTCTTACTCCTAACAGTCTACCTCTGTTTGATTCCTGAACCCAGGCTGAACTGATTGATGGGTGGTCTAGGTGTCTTGGTTTGACCTTACTAGGGTGGTGATAGCTTGTTTTGGATAGTCTTTGTTTTTCAAGTGGGAATTTAGTGCAATATGTGGTGCAGCTGTCTTGTTAGCAGCTAAGAGGGACTGAGCTTTTCCTCAACTTAACCCTCCCCTCTTGACTCCTGCTTGGAATTGCGTCAGCACTGTCCATGGTGTCTTCTTGGAAGGCAGAGAGCACTTTGTGGGTGGTGGCACATGTCCCTTTGGGAGCAGTTTGGCTTTTTCTGGAGTGAAGTGTGTGCACACATATGTCTGGAGTTCTCAGTGCTCCCTTCCTCTGCCCTCTGAGTCAGTAAGAGGTCCCAGCCTTCTCTCACCCACTGATAGAGCACCTTGAGCCTCATGCTGAATATAATTGGGATACTTTTTCTAAGAGCCCTCAGTTCATTTGAAAGTTGTTAAAAGTTTTGATCTTTTTCTTGTCTGCATCATTTTTCTTGGAGCTCGTGTTTGTGGGACCATTGATTTCTACCACTTTACCTTTTCTGTGCCATTTCTTCTCATTTCTTACCAAATCCAGATTCTAGCCCTGGGGTCCATCTCTGAGGGAGCATTTCTAGATTCCTCCCTTCCTCCTTTGGACCTATGTTGACTTTTTTTTTTTTTTTTTAATGTATACAAGAACTGGGGTGTAGACCAGAGGTGCAGGGGATGAGAAGGTTTACCAGAGAGAGAGTGGGGCGCAGAACAGGCAGATTGACTGAAATACATTGCTTTGGGGAGCAAGGGGCAAGACAGAGGAGGTCTGCTGTGCCATGTGGGTTAGCTTACTGGCCAGGGATGAACTCGTGCTGTGGTGGCTGGCAATAGTTTGATGGCACTGAGACTTAACCCCTTTGCCACTAGGGAGGCCTGTGGACCTGTACTGACTTTTGTAATAAAATGTTGATTTGCAAACACATCTCAAGAATTTTTGCAGGGTCTTGACTTCCAAAAGGTAGACCTCAGTCTTTCTTCCACTCTCTACAGAAGAGGTGCTCAGGTGACTGGCTTCTTGTATGTCACTGTCTGGCCCTGTAGAGCTAGGCAGGCTATAACCTGGGAGATAGGTTGTCCCAGGCTTCGAGTTTTTCAGAAGCAGTCTCTGGCTTCACACATCATTCAGAAAATGAAGGGCAAACAGCAATCCATTCTTTACTTTGTTGTTAGCTCAGGTCAGTATATGTACGAACCCATAGAAATGGCCTCAGTGCTGGTGACTGGAAGCTCTTTGTAACTGGTGTGGTATTTGATGGTATCTGGCCAGTCTCAAGGTGAAGTGGCAGGGGTGTAGGAACTCTTGGGATGTTCGGGCTATGGACTCTTTTGCTTTAGAAGTTGTGATTCTGACCTGACCCTCTGTGTCTTACCTTGTTTCCCTCTTCAGGAGACAGGTGGATCCAGGGCCAAACGGGTAGCATAAAAATACTGTTTTTGTTCAGAATTGAATAGAGACCTTTTCCCAAGAGAACTGGGCAAGAATCAGAAGAGGGGAGGGGATTAAAAACTCTGTATGTGTGTATGTATGAGTTGCAAGTATGTGGGTTTGCATGGGTGTGCAGCCATACCATGTATGGTGCAAGATTGGTGTGTATTTGGCTTGGTATGTTGTAGCTTTGTGGAATGGGGAAACCCCCCCTTTCTCAAGTCTGGGAGACTTGAGATATCCCAGGTCAGGAGAGAGAGATGGTTTTTTTGACCCTTTCCCTTCTTGCTGCCATTAGCTTCTCTCAGTCAGAACCCTGGAGTTGTGACCGAGGCAAATGGTGAGGCTGTCCACCTCATGAAAAGCCTCTGAAAGACCCACTTAGTCTTTTCAGTGGGACAGAATTAATCTCTTGTTTTTATAAAGTGGCTGTCTACCTGGTGAACTTCACTGATCCCTTAAAATACCATTCAGAAAGCTCAGAAAACCCATAGTCAGTCCTTAAGTGTACAAGGAATCCACCTATGGGGTGGGCAGGATGAGATCTGATTGGAAGTCATTGTATAAAGGTCCCAGAATTGAAGGACCAAGGTGGTAACCTAGTAGAGTCTGGATCCTAGGAAAGTTCCTGCAATTATTATTCTCTTGCCCACTAAGGTAATTGTGCTAGAATAATGGTATCCACCTGCCAGGACTTACCCTGGAGTGGAACATTTGAAGGGAGTGTGGTGTGGACCCACATTCTCGTAATGGCCACTCCTCTTCCCTCCTAAAATAGAATTATTTATTTAGATAGATTTCTCCTTGCTTTTAGGGTGGGGGCAAGTCCTGGGTTCCTGGAGAAGCTTCTGGCTGAGATCCCTTTCTGCCACACAGCAACCCTAGGTTTCCCAGCCCCTGGTCCCCAGTTACTGCTCCTGTATACTAGATTACCATTTTGCACCCTGACTCAGATACCTCTTCAGTGAAACTAGCCTGCTCCTGTGGCCCCTCACATCCCTGTCTTTTCATTAGAGCTCTAATGCACAGGCACGTGTGCTGAGGAACTACTCATTTCTGTAACTGGGTTAAAATTTTGTGATGGAGTTGATAGTATGAATTTCCTTCTGAGAAGAACCTGTTCATCTGGAGAGTTCCAGTGTGTAGGGCTTTCAGAATGGTGTAAGATGTACCTATGCAGTGAGACAGATGAACCCCGAAGTAAGCTGTGTTCAGCACTTCTTGAAATTAAATTTCTTCTGACTTGTCAGAGGGTACTTTTGAGTCCAGGGCTTGAATTGGATTACATATTCAAGATCTTTTGAAAGAACTCTCTCTGTAGTCAGTGCTGTTCCAATGCTTGTTTTGGAAAAAGCAGATTTGTTCCAACACTGCTGATAGATTAGGGCACAGTTGGAGCATAACATGCATTGCTTTTGTTTATGTGTGCTTTTTGTCCAGGAGTAACATACATTAATGGTTGGGAAATTGTCTATTGGCTTGTGATCTCTTTGGTAGTTTGACTGGGACACACAGCCTTTCTTGTTGGAACCTGTGCTGTGGACAGCTTAGTAATGGGAAGAGACCTAATCACTTCTAGAGCTGAGAATAACCCACTGTTTACCTTTAAGGAAAAGTTTGCCAATTCTTACATTAGGTAAAAGCAGAAAATAGTCTGAGTACCTTCCAAAACACAAGACTAAATGCATACACTTCAACCAAACCCCTAACCCAGTAGCTTGTCTCAGCCTTCAAGTGACCCTTAAAACCCATGTGAATGGTCAGGCATCACATCACATCACATCACACTGGTGTCTCTTAGCTATTGTACATGCTGACATGCTAATCTAGTCGTCATGTCAGTCATGAAGTTTGGGGTTTCTGTCTAACTCCTTGTTCCTGCTGTTCCGTGTGGTATTACCATGTAGTGGTTTGGGAACATGCATACACATATGTTGTGCTCAGCACGCCAAAGCTATGTCTCAATCCCGAGGCTCTGGCCACCTGGGATGAGAGGTCAAGCCCACCTCCCTCTGGTGGGGCTCCCTGTCTCCTTAGGAAACCTCCCTTCTCCCTTGGGTGTTTGATGGCACTTTCTGGAGGAGCACAAACTTTTAAGTCCTTGCACCACTCCACTCTCTCACTGGGGTACCCACCTGTAAAGCACAGAGGCTGGTGCTAGTTCTCATCTTGCAGGTGACTATGTCATCTGAGGTGCTGTGCCTCAGGTAGATATCAGTGTTAGGTGTTTTGCCCTTTAAAGCAAGAAGACCCACATTTCTGTTAATAACCGAGGAACAATACATTTTGAACCTGTGTTCCTTCTCAGATGTTGGCAGTGACCTGTTTTGTGTCTGGGGATACATTAGGGAGCAGTGAAGGTGTGGCCTTGCTGTCACCAAGGGGGTGGCAGTTATGTCTGTGAGGGGCTCTTCTAACTTTGGTGTCTTGCCATTTTGTGGGGTGGCATGCCCGCCACTTTTATAAAGACAAAGGCTGCTGTGAGTAGCAGCATCACCCCAGGACACATCTTGGATCATTGGACTGTCGCAGGGCATCTCCCCAATCTTCTCAGACCAATGTTTAAAGGTCCCAGCTCCTGGCAGGTGCAGGACTGGGGCCACTGATGTGCATGCAAGAGAACACATGTTCTGGAGTGTCTTAAGTTTTCAGACCACTAAGGATTAAAAACCTAGAGGAGTAAACTTGGTTCTCCTTTGAGCAGCTCTTTAGTACAGGATTGACTCTTGGCTCCCTTCCTCTGCTCAAGGCCATCCCTGCTCAGTGACTGAGCCCATGGTTCCTTCTCCCTACCTGGATTGTTTTCTGTTCCTGTCCCTCCTTGGCCTCAGTCTGTGAGGCTCCCTCTCAGCACACTCCTTACAGAGTGCCAGGAGCAGGAGTTTGTAATGTAAGTACTTCATTTGCGTTGTTTCATCCTATAGGGCAACCCGAGGAATCACACAATTTATGAGGTTAATGTACAGAAAGGTGGGTTTAAGGTAGCAGCACATACTAGACCATTCAGGGTGCTACACTATGGAAATTAAAAACAAATGAGAAGAGAAGTTGCTGCCAGGCAAGATCTTAGCACAGGTGAGTAGTGTGGCTTTGGAATTAGATCCTGTCAGAGTGAGCGCTTACAACTCTGGGCTGGTGGTGGTCATTGTAGGCTATTTGGGATAGATAGCGACTCAGGCCTTAGACTGAGTTGTAGGTTTAGGTTTACTGCCCAGAGCTCCAGGGCTGTAGCCATAAGTGATACTGAGGTGTGTGTGTGTATACATATGTACATGTACATATACATACACACACATATATTTTTTATTTATTTGTACATACAGAACTGGGGTATAAGTCAGAGGTAAAGGGAGTGAGAGGATTCACCAGAGACAGAGTGGTGAACAGAATGGGCAGATTGACTGAAATACACTGGATCAGGAGAGGTCTGCTGCACCGTGTGGGTCACCTCCCTGGCTGGGGATTGAACTAGGTGCTGCAGTGACTGTGGATAGCTTCATAGTGCTGTGCTTCAACTTGTTGCACCACCTGGGAGGGCCCTGAAGTAAATACTTGCCAGTTAGTAGTAGGAAAGAGACAGTAGTGCTCCCCTCCACCCTCGGAAGTCCAGGAGACTGATTCTACCTGTTAGATGAACAGTTTCATGTCCTTATGACATTTGTCTTTACAGCTCTCAGCTCTATCCAGCAGTTAAAGTGTTATATAAAGACTTAATAAAAAGTCACCATTAAGAGAAATAATTTAATTCAAAAGTGTTTAATACAGAAAGTGATTATTTTAACTTCAATTTAGTAAACTTAGAGCATTCCCCTCCCCCCCGCCCCGGAGATTATAAGCATTTTAAACCAACAAACAGTAGACTATTCTACAACTAGATTTTCTCATTCAAGGTGTTTCTAACATCATTGTGTTTTGCTTCACATATGAGCTGTGGGTGGAAAAACAGAATTAGTGTGGCCAGCTCCCTCACCCCATCAGCAAGAATGGCCTTTGTTGTTGCCATGTCTTAGTCGTGGTGGAAACTGACTATTGGGATTATTTTTCTATTTCTCACTGTAAATTGCATCCCTATACTTGCTTCAGTGACATTTTGATGTTTAAAACTCAGCTTAAAACTTTTGGTGTTAGCTCCTTCTAGAGCAGTCTCCCACTGCTCTGCCCCCTGTCCACCCAGCTGCAGCAGAAGCCCTTGACCAAACCCAACCCTCTGGCTCTCCCCCATCCCATTCAGAACCCCATTTAGAACAAGTCAGGGCCCCCCACCCCAACTGCACTTCACTCACTCAGGTTTTTTCACACTTAGGACCCGTCTTCCTACTTCCTGGCTCATTAAAAAAAAATTTTTATTTACTTATGCATATGATTACTGGGATATAGGTCAGAGGTGTAGGGGATGAGAGGATTCACCAGAGACAGAGTGGGGAGCAGAACAGGTGGATCTGTTGAAATATACTGCTAAGGGGAGCAGCAGGCAAGACAGGAGAGGTCTGGAGTTGTTTCAGAATAACTCTTCTGCTTGAGGTTTTCAGACCAGTTGGTTGATGTTGTTTTACTATAGTAAAGTAGCTTTTGTTTCAGCATTCTGCCCAGAACTTGGTGTTCCATTGTCCTGGGAGGTTGAGGCCACAGGCAGTATCTGTACTAGACCTGTGTAGTAGCCACTAGTGTGACTGGAACCTGTCTGAAGCTGAGCGTGACCTGGGCCATAATCATCTACTCAGTGGAGTTAGTTCCTCCTTAAACTCCAAATACAGTTAAACCTAACTTAGTACCTCTTTAAACCCCAAATAAAATTAAACCTGAGGCCCTCTGAATTCTATCTGTGTCTCTATGATGCAGACACTTATGTACTCCCCCCCCAAGCCCCCCCCCATCGCTGCTTCCACTGGTACCACAGTAGCCAGCTATGTGAGAGCTGGCTGTGTAGCTACTGCTGTCAGGGTACAGTCCCCTTGTATGCCAACCCTCTCACCAAAAATTTTGAAGCAGATTTTAGTTGGGGTCATTCAGCTGCTTTTAGTTTCCTGATGCGCCTTCTCAGTGTTTTCTGCAGAAGTTCTAGTCACACTTAATCCTCTGGGCTGGGTTTCCTGGTTTTGTGCCTTAAAACAGGTGGCTCCTGTTCTGTATAATGGGCACACCGCCCCCTCCTGCCAGCCTCTCCCCTCCCTTACACAGGCGCCACAACAGGGGATTGGCCAGTAGTAAGACCCTACTGGGTGCCAGCAGCCAGAGTCCAGTGGAGATTTCACTGAGTGGGAGAACTTAGCCCTCAGTGCATGCCCCCATGGCTATTTAACTCTCCAGCTGTGCTTTCCTTCACACAGTAGAGGAGAAGTAAGGCAGGCCCCCCAGAGTGACCTGCCTCGGGGATACAGACAGTTGTTCTGAGTTGGGCTGGCAGAGTTCCAGGGTGAGCTTCAGGGTGAGCTTCCTGCTGTACACACAGGGCATGTAGAGCTGGGGTGGACTGCCTTGTGGCAGAGCAGTTGAGGCTCTGCTCTGGCCTCTCATAACTGTTAATCCCACACCAGCCACTAGAAATGAAACACTTGGGCTCCACTTGCCTGCTGTAGTCCCTGACACACTGTGACCTCGTGGTTGGTCCCCTTTATATGAAACACATTTTGTCGCCTGGGTTTAGGTGAACTCATGGAATGGAGCCTAGGGCTTATGGTTTCTCTCTGGAGTAGAGAAGTAGTGGGGGAAATACGGGGATCTGAGTGTAGGGTTGAGGAGGTATAGCAATATGGGTTTGAGCATTCTCCCCCATCCACTTGGGACCTCTCTTCCTGTGGGCACCAGCAGTTCAGGAGCTTCACCTTTAGGGAAGGGATTTCCTTTGACTCCACCGTGACCCTCTTTGCTGAGGTCAGTCTCTCCTCATGTGCCTCCAGACAAGTTCCTTCCTCCCTGTCCTGGGCTTGTGTATAGAGACCTACAATCTAAGTCTGAGGCTGAATCACTCAGATGTTCCTTCTTGTGGCTGTAAAGATGACCCCTCCCTCAGATAGGGAGGAGCAGAGGGCATTCTTATCTTCAGCCTCATGTGGAGACTGGATAGATAGAATCTTCCAGGGTGTGTGTGGTTGGAGAATGATAGAAACCAGAGATCTTAAGGCAGAGAGAGAGAGAGAGAGAGAGAGAGAGAGAGGTGGGACAATGAGGACGTACTCCCCACTTGGGAGGTGGAATAGGGTGGGAGATGTAGATGAAAGTGAGGGTGGGAGAGGTTGGGGGAGGGGTGTACGAGGAGAGGTAAGAGACAGAAGGTGGAGCCTGACTGCCTTTAATTGAGAATGGGTGGGGGTGGGGGGTGGAGGGGCACCTCAAGAGGATAGGAACTTGGAAGACCCATTTGTTCAATGACCTTTTGGCCCACGTGTATAAGCAGGTGTCTCAGTGCCAGGGCATTGGAGTAGCAGTCATTTTCCTTCAAGGGAAGAGTCCAGGGCTCATGATCCTCTCTTGATCCCAGGGAAGTCAGCTCCATTGTGTAAGCTGCAGAGAGTGAGCTCTGGAGTACCTCCCATGTATGGTTAACCTTGCCTAAAATACTCCCTGCCTCTAGAAAGTGGGCTTCCTTGAAGACAGGACTTCAGGCGAGGCAACGAGGCTCTGTGTGGACCTAAACAGAAGCTGATGACACTAAGTGGACGTGCTGCTGCTGTCTTAGGGACACGTGTAGCACTTTTAGGGGGTTTTCCCAGTCTGGCCTCTGAATTCTGTTGTGTCCTTCATGAACTCCATGGTGTTTTAGATCCTCCTTTCACAGACTGTGTGTCTTGCTGTTGTGACGTTGAGGCCCCTTTAAGAGCAGGCCTGTGTCCCAGACTCTGTCGTGGAATGCCAGCCGCCTCCTACAGACAGACATCCCTGCTGTCCCTCCTGTCTCTGTGAGGGTTAACAGCACTTCAGCTTGTTGTCTGGAACCGGTTCAGACTGGTTTTCTGGAAAGTGCTTTGTCTCTCAGACTGAATCCTGGGAAGGGTCATGTGGAGCCCAGTGATGTCATGGCATCAAAAACTGACTCAGCTGTTTTTCCTCTTCTTTCGTTATTTTAAATCGAGATATGTGTGTACTGCAGGTACAGGACTGGGGCACAATACCGGGCCAGGCCTCACCCCATTCATTTAACTTCACTGGCATCTGGAGGGGTAAATGTGACCCTCACTGCACACCCCCTGAGGTGAGCAGTCAAAGAGGAGGCCCTCCAGGGAAGGGGAGAAAAGGGTCAGTCTGAGTCAGTAAGAGCAGGAGTGGGCTGCCTGTGACCCTCTTCCTGCACAGCATGGTCCCCCTCCCCCATTCCTGACACCTCTAGCAAGTACAAGTGCTCCAAGTCCCACAACAGCAGGTTTAGATCCAGGGGTTTCCCTGTTTGTTCTGGAGTCTGCAGTACAGTGAATTCCCCTTCCTTCTGATAAACAGCCATCTTGCATTGTTCCTACTTAGGACCTTGGCCCTGAATGGGGTCGCACAAAGCTTGACTTCCCAGACATCCCTGCTTCTTGCCTAGCCTTCCTCAGGGCAGAGAAGCATCCTTGTACCTGTTTTTGCCATTGTCATGTAGCAAGGCAAACACTTCACACTGACACAAAGCAGTTTCTAAAGTAGCAACTTCACTTTGCCAAATTTAAATGTAGTGTTTTCTTCCCTCCAAGTTCAGAATGACTGAAGAAGCATGCCGAACACGAAGTCAGAAACGAGTGCTTGACCGGGATCCAGCAGAAGATGATGTGGAGAGCAAGAAGATAAAGATGGAGAGAGGATTGTTGGCTTCAGATTTAAATGCTGATGGAGATATAAGAGTGACACCCGAGCCTGGTACAGGCCCATCCCAAGGACTGCTAAGGGGGCCAGAGGCTGTGGCTGCGGGTAGAGGTGAAGGGCAGACAGGTGACGGGCCTGTGGACATGCGCACCTCCCACAGGTGAGTGCCAGGCATTGTGGGGGTTGGGGGTATAGTCTGCCCCTGGCCTGTAGGAAACAACTTTTGGTGGATTGTCATGGAAATAGCATCTCCTTCACTCAGCAACCGTGCCATCCTATACCTGGACATCAGTGACCCTGTGATATGGGTATCACAGGGGAGAAACATCCTAACCTCTTCACTAAACTCACCTATTGTCTCTGCAACTTGATGTGTTTGGTTTGTGGGAAAACTTGAGGTTGTTGTTTACTTGTGCTCCCTGTTCTTAGATCTGAGGCAAAGAGGCCAAGGGTCTGAAACCTACTGTTGGGGACAGTGTCAGGTGCTACTGCCCCTCATAGGCAGCACATCACCAGGGTCTTCTCTGACTGCTCTGTAGCTCTCCTTATTGATACTTGTTTCTTGAAGAGTAACTTTCTGGATACTCATTTTTGTGAGATTATTAAGGAAAGTGCTTGGAAGAAGTAAAATTCCATATACCACCCCAAAATCATCTCCCCCCCCACTTTTTTTTAAATTTATGCGTACAGAACTGGACAGGCCAGAAGTGCAGGGGTGGTGAGAGGATTCACTAGACACAGAGTGGGGAGCAGAACAGGCATATTGACAACGTACACTGCTGAGGAAAGCAGCGGGCGAGACAGGAGAGGTCTGCTGTGCCATGTGGGTCACCTCCGGGGCCGGGAGTCGAACTTGTACTGAAGCGGCTATGGCCAGCTTGCAGTACTGTGCTTTAACCTGCTGTGCCACCAGGGAGGGCCATTTTTTTTCCCTTAAGGAGAAATTTGGTTTTAAACAACTGCCCCTGCTCTCACTGGACTCCATTCCCTTGGAGTTCTGGTGAGGTCCTTGCTCATGGAGAATGTTGACACCCAGCTATCCTGTGACCTCAGTGCCCTTTGTGGGCACATAACTAGCTCATAGTTCCTCTGGTCTGTCCCTCATCTCCTTCACTGCCCCCCCTTCTTTGCACATCTCCACCATGTCTCTTTGCCTGAGATGAGAGTGGGATGCAGCAGGTGCAGAAATGGGGAGGTTCTTTATCTTCCTGTGAGTTTCAGCTAATTCAGAGGCCACTGTACAGTCTTGACTGTTGGGATCCTAAGGACTGCAGAAATCATCTGACCAGCTGTTTCTCAACTTTTAAAACTTACTTAAGAGGGACCATTTAACCTCCTCCTATTGGGGAATTATTTTCTCAGGTGGATGTGCTTCCATGCTCCTGCTACCACAAAGGACCTTTTCTGTCCAGCTCTGATTTCTGTAGTCCCTGCTGTAAAGCAAGAGCCTTCCTTAGTGTTTCAGAAATAAAATTAAAAGTTCAGTAACCTTTCCCTCCTTTGACTCATATCCTCAGAGCCTCTCAAGTAAGGAGGTAGCCTGCTTTGGGAAACTCAGCTTTGTTCTCCTGGACTCCTGGGGTACATTTTGTCTGTATTCACTATGCTCACATACAGGGGGGGTGCCAGTGAGTTCTGAGGGAGAAGATAAATGTTGAAGGAACTCAGAGCTATACCTCAGACCCATATCTTTCTGTTTCCAAAGCCTAGGACTATCTTTGGCCCAGGTAGTCAATAGCCAGGGTGTCAATTTGTCATGAATAGGTACTGTTTGAGATGGGAAACCAGAAAGAGTCCTCAAAGAAGAAAACTCAGTGGATCCTTTAGGCAACAGACTTTGCCCCTGTGTCTGTTGGCTTCTAACTTCCATGTCCTTTTTTTGAAGTTGACGGGCATGATGTTCTGTGACACATGAAGTAGGGCCAGAGATTGACCCGAGCACATGGACTGGAGACATCAAGGGCATGTGTGACATGGTGTGCGAGTGGAGAGAGCCTGGCATGCAGTGGGGTCATGTACACCCCTTACTTACCTTAGTCTGTCTTTGTAAATGGGTGGTGACAGATGTGTGTCCAGAATCAGCCGGGCAGCTGCCCTTCAGTCTTTAGCTCCACTCAGAATTAAATGTGTGTTTAGAATTCTTACATAAAATTTTCTGGTTCATTGGAGAGGTTAAGGTTGGACAAAGCTATCCTCAAGCTGTAATCTGTTCCGGAATGAATGGGTGGCAATTTCTGTGTTAGAATTATCAATGACAGCTCCTGTCTTGGGACATCTGGGGAAATATCCCCTATCATGTATGGTGGTTACTTTGTGAACTTCTAGGTTGGTGTGGACCCCCATGGGAGCAGATAAAAAACAACTTACAGTTGAGTCTTGCTGGTGTACTATGGTCTTTAGGCTCACTAGGTCTTGTAACTTGAACATGCTGTTTCAAATTCTTGTGCTGAGAGGATTTCATTCTCTCTTCTAATAGAGATGTAGAATACACAATGTGGGATACAAGGTATGCCACTGATGCATTTCCACAAAGGCATATAGCTCCTGTAGCTGTAAGTCAGGAAACGAAAGTACCCCCATGCTCATTTGTGAAATATTAATGCTTCAGTGAAAACAGTGAGAATGTATGATTTGGCCTGTAGCTCCCACATCCTCTCATCACTCTACTGGTGAAGAGAACCTGCTTGGCATATGCAGGCATATGGCCTTGTTATTCAAGGTGCCCATCTCAGAGACAGCAAGTAGGGACGGCTTATAGATAGTTAATGGTGGGTATGGTGTAACAGCATAGCTATCTAAAGAAATAATGGTCAAAAGCATGTTGAGAAGCTCATGTAAGAAGCCTACTAAACCTTGTCAAGTAGCATAATTTCATCACAGATACTGGGATAGGTCACTGTTGTAAGTCAAAGAAAACCTTGAAAACAGCAAGAGAAAAGATGTCCGCACATGCTGGAAACATTGATGTCATGAATGGCTATTTCTGTTTAAGACGTGAAACCAGAAAAAGTCCTCAAAGAAGAAAACTCAACCTAGAATTCTATATCCAATGAAACTGTCTTTCAGAAATGTAAGAAAAAGACATTTTTAGGTATACAGAGACAGAGAATCCATTACTGGCAAATCTGCTAGTTCTGGTTGAAAGGAAGTAATGTGCTGATAAACACAAGAGATAACAGGCGCTTTGAATGGAATGGTACATGTGTGGGTTACATAAAAAAGACTTGGTATCTTTTATTTCTTTTAACCTAAAACACATAACATTACTTAAGGTGTTAAGTGTCACCTAATACAGGGCAGAATTGACAAATACAGCCCTTTTAGATTTCAGGAAATTCACGAAAGGCATGCTACAATCTTTTTTGTTTGTAGCATATCTCGATAAGGATATATGTGACAGTGATGGCAAAAAAAAAAAAGAGGAAAAATGAAACTGGGTTGGATTAATATTAGATCATTAGTAATAATTTAAAGTAATTGTGATAAATTAAGATGATTGTAATCCCTAGAGCAGTTATTAAAACATTAACTTTATATGAAAGGAAAAAAACAAAGAGATCAACAAGAGAATTTAGAGGTTTTCTAAAAAATACTTAACACAGAAGAAGGCAATTAGTGAGGGAGGCAAAAGGAAAAAATAACAATGATAAATGTAAATTCACTCACTGATAATTGTATTAATGTGACTTGTCTAACACCCCAATCAAAATGCAGAGATTGTCAGATGGGACAGGAAAAGCAAGATCTATTCAATAGTTTAATTTTATGTTGTATATAAAGATACCCCTTACATGGACAAAAAAATGGGGAAAGATATAAAAATTGGATTGACTGTAATAGTCAAATAAAATAGACTTTAGTAGACTTCACTAGAGCCAGAGAGAGGCATTCCAACACTATACCATAAAGATAAAACAGTAGTAAGCAAATGCTACTCACAACAGAGCCCCAAGATACTGGGGCATAAGCTGGTAAGATTGATTCATCATTTATCATTAGAGATTTCAATATTCAGCTCTCAAAACTTGATAGAGCAACCCAAAAGAAAATGTTATAAAAGGAAATAGGAGTACTGGGGCCTCCTTGGTAGAGCAAGGGGTTAAAGCACTGAGGAGCTCTCTGCAGCACCAGTCCCTGGCCAGAGAGCTGACCCACATGGCACAGCAGACCTTTCCTGCTGCTCCCCTCAGCAGTGTATTTTAGTCAGTCTGTCTGTTCTGTTTCCCACTCTGTCTCTGGGGAATCCTTCCCCCCTGTCTCCCCAAGCCCGCCCCCCTCTCCACCCCTGCTCTGGCCTGTACCACAGTTCTTGTATACATACACACGCGCACATTTTTTTAAAGAAAGAAGTAGTGACCAGTTTGGCATAACTGCTTTCGCTGTAGAGCATCCCACCTGGTCACCATATCACTCATCTCATGTGCACATACAACACTCTCCAAGATAGGTCCTGTGCTAGGCTGTCAGTCAAATATTAAGGACAACTGTATGGAAAAGATAGTCACAAGTGTTGGCTAGGATGTGGAGAAACTGGAGGAATCCCTTTTACTTTGGATAAACAAAGTAATTTGTAAAATCTTATAATCATGTTTGTCAGTTTCTTTAAAAGGTTGAGATATTCACCATCTAACTAAGCGATTTAACAAAGAAATGTACCCAAGAGAAATGAAAACATAAGTCCACACAAGGACAGCTACATGGGCATCCAAAGCAGTATAATTCATAGCAGCCACAAAAAGGGGAAGCAATCCAGAGATCCACAGATAAACAGAACACACTCGCCTTATCCTTAGAGTAAATTGCTACTCAGTGATCAAAAGGAGATACCAAAACAAGTGCAAAAAGCAAACAAAAAGAAAAATGAGTGTAATGTGAATGGACCACATCATGCCAAGGGTGCACCAAACCCAGAAGCCTTTTATCATAGTTTCATAGGAAATTCTATAGGAAGAGTTAAAGCAGACTCCTTAAGAGAGAGAGAGTAATTGATGGGGCCAGAGTTGTGTAGGTGGGAGCAGTGGGGACACAATGACACAGGGGTGGTGGAAGTGTTCTAAAATTGGATGGTGGTTATGCAACTCTAAATTTGTTAAAATCCATGAAATTATATTCTTAGCAATGGGTGGATTTTGTGGTATGTATGGAGGTACATATACATTCAGGTGTCATATACATCAATATAGAAGTTAAAAATAAGACCAGGTTAAAATAGTTGGGGTTCTGTTCTAACATCCAAAAATGTGCTCACATACAAGTTAGCATTTGCTGTGAGGCAGTTCAGAGGTCATGGACTTGTGCTGCCTTCACTTTACCCCCAAGTGTGACTGTTGGTAAGGCTAGAGCTTGAGCTGGGGCAGGTAGAACAAGTTGCCTTGGAAATTTTTTGTTTCTGCAATAAGTAGCTTTTGTTCCTGTACTTTCCTATAGAGGAGAATCTCTGTCATAAATTGTTATCTTCAGAACTGATGATGATGTGAGAATAGCTTGGTATTTTCATTTCTTTCCTCTTAGGTAGAGAGCCATGAGCCCCTCTCCAGAAGCCCTGCACCTGAAAGGCAGAGGCTGGGTTCCTGTGGCCCAAGCCATAGGAATGTGGAGTGTGGACTTTACTGAAATCATGTTCAAGTGTGTCTTTTTCAGAGGTAACATTCCTGGCCAGATTGTTGGCAGACCATGGCCAACCCTGCTCTGTAATAGGCACTATTCTTGGGGGCAGAGACAACAGGACAGGATCTGATTCTCTTAGCCACTTTCTGGGACATTATGTTGTGAACGGACATGCAGAAGTATAGGTGAGAAAGACCCCACATTGTGGGGTATGACCCACAGGGTTAGAATTAATGGGTGCTGTTAGAGATGGTGCCAGCCATCTCTAACCTGGCAGTAAACAGTCTTGACTGCCCATGGGCTGCCTGTTGCTGGCGTCTTTGGGATCTGTGGTCTGTGAGCAGCTGTGTATCTCTCTTCACGTTTCAAGTCTCCTTTGCTGTGGGATTGGATTTTGCCCAGACGCATGCTATGCCCTATAATGGTATGGGCATGAGATGATCTGATGTGAACTTCTTTACAGCTTTCTACCTTCCTGGTTAAGCTTTAAAGACTGTAATATGTATTGTCTGCAAAGTGGGGCATCTTTTTTGAAGCTGATTCTTAGTGGTACAATCACTCTCCATTCTTTTGGAACTTTGGCATCCACCAAGAACAGTAGGTTGAGACAGTGTCCTAAAGAAACCAGTCATGGGCCCTCCTGGTGGCTTAGTGGTTTACAGCTCAGCACTATGAGGCCCTCCGCAGCCACTGCAGTACTAGCCACCAGGGAGATGACCCACATGGCGTGGCAGACCTCTCCTGTCTCACCCAGTGCCCCCCTCAGCAGTGTTTCAGTTGATCTGCCTATTCTGCTCCCCACTCTGTCTATGGTGAATCCTCTCACCCCCACACCTTTGGCCTGTATGCATAAATAAATAAATCTTGTAAAAAAGAAAGAGATGGAAAAGTGTACAAAAAATAATGTAAAGATAAACTTATAATAAAAATAAATAAAAAAGAAAGAAAAAAATAAATAAATAAGTCACTTCCCTCTTCCAGGGAACTACAATCCCTGTCTCTGGTCCCAAGATGGGGCTTGGTGAGTGTGGTAAGTTTGACCATGTTGCCCATGCCTATATAAATGCCCAAATTCTTCAAAATTGAAAACTAATTTGAAAGCAATATACTCTCGTAACTGCCTGCTGTCTGTATTAGGGACCATGTGGATGGTCTGGTTCTACTCTGGGGGTGGGGGCCAGGAAAGGGTGTGTCACTCGTCCAAGGTGATTCCGTAGCTCGTAGGTGAGTCCTTGTTACATGTTTTGGGAGTGGAAAAATAATGCAAACTTGAGTTGCTGCTGGTATGTGCCGAGTGAACTGCTCCTGTGTTTTCCACAGCAGGTCCAAAGTCTTGTCAGGATACAGGACTTTTCATAACCCGGGAAAGTTCCAGGCCTTCCCTGATTCGGCATACACTCCTGACTAGCCTTGCCTCTTCTCAGACTCCTGGAAATGGAGTCATGTGGCATGCACAGTGATCTGGCTTCTCACTTCTTGTGCTTTGAAGGGAGGTGGGGGTGGGGAGACATTTCACCTGTGCTGTGTCAGCTTTTGCTGAGTGACTGCAGGGTGGACAACAGGTGAGCTCTGGTCTGGACCCACTGTGCTTGTTCTGTAGAAGTCTTCATGTGTCCTTTGATTGTGTTTCTCTCGTTAATAAATACCCAGGAGTCAATTTGCAGAGTCACTGGGTTGGTATGTGTTCAGTTGTTTAAGAAACTGACAGACTTTTTCTGCTAAGTGTTGGGGCCATTCTATTTTCAAAGATGTGGGCATCCAGTTGTTTCACTCTCACTTTCCTTTACAACTTTAGCTACTGGGCCGTCAGAGAGCTTGAGGCCAGTCCTGGCCTGCCTGCCTATCATCTTTTTCTAAGACCTTGGCAGTGAAAGGGTGATTTCTGTCTTGTTGGGGGTCCTCGTCATTCATGTGCAAACCTGAGCCCCCATCCTGTTCCCAGTAGTGCCTCAGCAGCTGTGCCTGACGTGATGGCCTGCTGTTTGCTGGAATGTATATTGAGCTGATTAAGAACAAGACAGGCTGTGAGGGTGATGTGGTCCCTCTCCCTGACATAGGACAACGTTCAAAGTGTTAAATCTAGAGACGGTTTTCCTTTTGCATGGTTGCCATCTCTCTCGGTCTGGGAGAGCCACATTGAGAGGCTCTCTGGAGTTCAGCCTCCCCACTCCTGTCAGGTCTGTCTGCTGTATTCCACTTGCTTTTTCTGTTTGTGCTGGTGGTTTCCTGGGGAGGCCAGAGCCACAGGGAGGTGTCCCTCAGCTCTGCCTAGGAGGAGCCAACTCGAGTTTTTCACTTTTCTCAGTGCACAGAGAACATTTGGAAATGGAACCCTGGCTATATACCCCTTCCCTATGTCATTTGATGCCTTCTAGACATCTGGGCCTCTCTGTCTCCTCATTCTTGACCTTATCTCTTCACCTGTAGGCTCTCCATCCTAATTCTGTATTTCTGTCTACCTGCCTAGATTCTGAACCTAACCTAACCCCAGATTTGAAATAATTGAAATTTGACTGGGTTCACCTGCATTTCTAAATATCATTAGGTCATTTGGGGGTACTTAAAGGTGACAAATTCTGGGGGCCCTGTTCCTGAAACCTAAGGTAACCAAGGTCACATAGGGTATAATGTGTGTCAGCCTGGTGACAGATAAGTACCACTCCTTTGCCACTTCCTCTGTCATGCACCCTCCTTTGGCCATGGATGCAGTGGTCTCTTACATAGTGTGAACCTTCTGGGGATATGACTGTGGTGGCCCTGACAAGGGACAAAAGGCCACTATAGCTATTTAGGCAAAGTACCTGTGTGCACTGGCCCCCATCATGACCCTCCATACAGAGATGCATGTTCAGCAAATTTGCACATTGAACGGATGATTTCCTTATTTTGCAGTTGTTTGGTATCATTCTGTGGGGCAGTTTGATGTCTCTCAGCGGTATTCCTGCTAGAGCTTTGTCACATGCTGGCAGCTCCTCAGCCGGTACCTGTGCCTTGGCCACCCAAGGCATTCCTGAAGAGGGTTTCTAACAACCCTTGTCCTGAAGCTAAAATGCTTTCAACATATTTGGCTTTTCTCTTGCAACGTCAAAAGCAGTTATATATCACATGTGACTTATCTAGGGAGCAGGTGCTGACCTGCGGGTTCCCTTGGTTAACCTTAAAAACACCAAATTTGTTTTTGAATGCCAATAAGGGGCTTGTATGTAAGATCTCCCAGGAGGTAGCCCAGGTAAGGCAAATGGGAGTTATCTGGGAGGAGCATCTTCTCAGCAAGTGACACAGGTGCTGGAAGGAAGGGAGAGCAGGGCTGGTGGCCGAGGTTTCCTGAGTTGTAATCTTGAGTCCAGGGGCAGCAGGTATTGGGAAAGCATGTGGGGGTCTGACCATCACCTCCTTCGCCCTAGTCCCCTAGGTCTGGGCTTTATTGAATCTTGAACTTCTGGTGTGGTTCTGTGAGGTCTGTCACTGAGAAAAGCTGGGGACTCATGGGTGTTAACTATAACAGAGAGGGGGCCCTCCCTGGTGGCACAACGGGTTAAAGTGCAGCACTGTGAAGCCGCAGCCACTGCAGCACAAGCTCAACCTCTGGCCAGGGAGCTGACCCATATGGCACAGTGGGCCTCTCCTATCACACCTGCTGCTCACCTCTACAGTGTCCTTCATTCTGCCTGTTCTGCTCCCCACTCTGTCTCTGGTGAATCCTTTCACCCCCACACCCTGGCCTGTACCCCACTTTTTGTATGCATAAATAAATAAATCTTTAAAAAATAGGGTAGAGAATCAGAGGAGAGCAGTTGACAGCCATTCTCAGCTGGGTCAGCTGCCTTTGGAGGCACTGAGTTCCCTGTGGACAAGGAGTTCTGAGTGTTGTGTTGCAGACCCTGTGGGAGGTCCTACAGGAGGTGGGGGATACATAGCAGATGTTGCTACTTAGCCACTTTGTAGGATTATAAGCCATAAGATTACTTATATTCAGAGCTTAAACCTTAAAATTAGTTGTGATGTGATCACACTGAAAATCTTTGGTTTTTAAGTATAATTGAGAGCTGGTGATTTGTATATAGTTCCTTAAGGCACAGACTCTCAGGATACATAGCACATGGCTTTGCTATCCCTCAGGGTTATGTGCTATGTCTGAGGACTATATGAGAAAGTGGTTGGGTAGCATATTCTAGGAAGCTTACAACCTAAAAATCGGGGTGTTCACAATCACATCTCTGGAGCCACATTGGGCTTGGTCAATCAGTACCTGAGAAGGCCCAGGGCTGGACTGCTGCATAGGATTGTCTCCTTTCTAGAGGAGGGGAAAGCTGGCCCTTTTGGGCCTGAGTGGAGCCTGGAAGCTTGTTGAGGGTGGAAAGTGAACATACTTGATGGGAGGGATGTCTCTGTTCTGAGAGCATTGAAAGGCAGGAAAGGTATGAGCTGTAAAGTAGTGACCAGGCACTGGGGGTTTCGCACTGGACCACTCACTAGGGAAGTCTATGTTTGGCCTTCCCATCTGCAGATGCATGAGTGTGGGTTGTTTTATTTATTTTTTTAAAGATTTATTTTATTTACACATACAAGAGCTGCAGTGTAGGCAAGAGGAGTGTGTGTGAGAGGAGTCACCAGAGAGAGTGGGGAGCAGAACAGACAGATCCACTGAAATATTCTGCTGAGGGGAGCAGTTGGAGAGACAGGAGAGGTCTGCTGTGCCGTGTGGGTCAGCTCTCTAGCTGAGGATTGAATTTGTGCTGCCTATAGCTTGATGGTGCTAATATAATAAGTTAACCCCTTTTGCCACCCAAGGAAGCCCTGTTTGGACTGTTTTAAGGGTAACAAGAATAGGGTTCCAGATTTGGCTCATTTATGATTGAATAGGGAGATGATGGCATTATCTGAGAGTATGTCCTGTTACATTTTAGTTAATTCTCACTTTTCAAAACAATTTTGGCAGCAAGAGAAGGCCATGTGGGCTTTGATGTATTGACTCCTCCCAGAAGCCACAGCTCAGACCATCATCTTTGCTGGTGACAAAAAATGCTTTGCTTAAAGCCCTGGTGCTACCCCTTTCCCATTTTGGAACCACAAAAGATGTTGGTTATATAGAAAATATCTAACACTTAACCATTAGAAAATTTGAAAAATTATTTGTTTATTTAAAGATTACAGTAATAAACTCATGATATGGTAGCTTAAATAACAACTTTTAATAAAAACTATTTTGTAAATTCTTTAGTACTTGGTTTAATAATTCTCCTGTCTGTTTCTGTGTTCAGTCTTGTGACACCTTGCTAGAGAGGCCAGAGGAGGCACAAGGAATGTTGATCTTCTTGGGTAATTTCTTCCTTTAATGCAACAGCAAAACACTAAATGACCCTTTGCTAACAGTTTAACTATAGATCAGTCCTCATCAGGGAACTTCTTGTGCTCAGAGTTACATTAAAACCCAGCTGTTTCTGTCACACTCTGGACAGAACAGTCCTTTTTTGTGTCTATGTAAAGTGACAGTCTCTCCCTTCTCCCCCCCCCCCCATGCTGGGCCTTTGGAGGGAAGTCACTGTGCATAGTTTCTGAGGGTGGGGAACCCAAAATTATTTGGAATTCTTGTACCTGGGAAAAATTTGTTCATCTTCCCCTGAATGGTCTTTTAGTCATGTTTTAGTTTGTAATACTATTGAACATTAGAAAATGCTAGTTTACTGAGTTACAGCAATTTTTCAAATACTATGATATTTCTTTATTGTCTGTAACAAATCAGATTAGTGACTGTATGATCTTTGGGAAAGCTGGTGAGCTCATAATGCTGAACACAAGTTTTCCAAAGTTAAATTTTATTGTTACTTCTGATTTGATTCTAAGAGACAAAGACTGAGGATTATTTTCCTTGAAGCAATAGTTACTGCTTTTACCATTTGGGGATGATGTCAACCAGACACTGTTTGAATGACTACAATATATTGTGTGTCTGTTAGTCCTTCCTCTCTGCAGTACAAACTTCACTGGTATTTTCTTCAGGTAGTCAACCTGCTTTGTATGCAGCAGGTGTGCTTTCTCTTGTCACCAAATGTTAAAAAGTCACATATTCAAGGATTGAGGCTTAATGAATTCGATAGATTATACTTCATCTAGGTTGTTGCCCACAGTATGACACCACTAAGTCCTGGCATGGTTTGGATCCACTGTCCCTGCTCGGTGAGAAGGCAGATGATATCTCAGTGTTCTTATGACCCAGAAGAGCCCTAAAAAGGTACCAGCGACCAGAATGGGGATAGCACTGCTGCAGGAAAGCCAGTGTGATGAAAAGAATGCAGACGGGCTAGGCTGTAGGTAGGGGCAGCAGCAACGATGCCTGTTAGGGCGATGTTCTCGTATCTCATATACATGGACATAATGGCTTATGGTGTTCAGATAGTGAAAGGAAAGATTCTCTCATACCTTGTCCCCAGAGAGCTCTTATTTCAGGGTAGGTGGCTAGATGAATCAATTCAGAGCTAAAGTACCGCAGAAAAGGTGATTGTGCTGCCTGTGTGTATGGAGGGTTCTTTGGGGATGAGGGATGCTCTTTGTACCTTTTATACTTTAGGACATCCCCTCAGGGTGAGCAGGTTCCAGGGTAAGCAGATGAAGAAATCAAGACTGGGCTAGATACTTTGAGTCCTTGTAGCAGTATGCATGCAGCGTTCACGGGCCTCTGCTTAGAGCGCCTGGGGCAGGGCTGATGGGTGGGAGACTTGCTGGGGTAGGTAGGGAAGATCCAGCAGTCTGAAGCTGATATTTGGCAGAGCGAGTGCGAGTGCTCTCTTATTAGGGAAGTTGTGTCATTGCAGGTTGGAAGCAGTGTAGTTTTCCTGGACAAGGTAACTTTTCTCTTACTGGGAATAGGCGGGCAGGGCAGCAGCTTAGTGGTGGGTGCCTCTCAGTATGTCAGACATATGGTGTTCCCTCCATGCTGCTGCCTGTTCCTGGGTCCTTAGCTACTAGTGCTCTCACAGTGCTTCAAGAACAATTCCATCTTTAACCTGTTTCAAAAATCATACTTGATAAACCTGAGTTAGACTATCAAAGATGACAGATTGTGAGATGTCCTCTCACTTGTGCCTCATTTTTGGGGGTTCCATTTAGTGTTCTGTAAGCTACAGGTGCCCAGGAAAGAGAGATGTGCACCCCAGTGCAGTATGTGCAACCATTGGTTTCCCCTGGCCCAGCAGGACTGCATAGGGTCACTGGGCTCAAGCCCAAGTTTGGCCCAGTTACTTGGACACAGGCCACAGGGTGGGGGCTTTGGAAGTCCCTCCTTCAGACTATACCTTCACCAGCAGACTGGGGTATCGATCAAGCAACTGGAAAGATTGCACAGAAGCCTACATTTTGGTAACTGTCATGGGGGTGGCCCATTTCACAAACATGACATTGGTGAGCCTTTCAGTTCTGTGACTATAAGGCTAACATCTAACAAGTGAAAGTCTAAGCACGTAAGTCCTCCTCTGTTTCTGAGTACAGCCTTCCTACTTAATTTTACTGCTGATGTTGAATCTGACTGTATACATTAGCTGCTAGCAGTGACTTCAAATGTCAGTCCTGCAGGCTTCCCCCCACCAAGCTCCTGTGTGGTATTGGAGTTTGTGTGCCTGTTACTGACTACTGGCCCAGCAACTGGTCTCTTCTGCCCATCCCTGGCTTTTCTCTTTGGCCATTGGCAACCTGCACACCCTGAAACTGACCTGTCCCCTGTTTGCAGCTGCAGTGAGTTCTTCTCAGCCTTCCTGTTCGGGCTGTGTGACTTCCAGGGGCTCCTTTGTTCCTAGAAGGAGCCCCAGCAGTAAAGAATGGGCCCTTCAGGCCCTACTGCTAATTCTTGGAGCAGGCACTGTTGCAGCTGGCTTGTGCACCCTGGATCTGGTCACCTAGTTAATCTGCTTTGGAGGCCCTAGAGTGGGAAGGATCTTAATATGTCTTGACCTTCCTGTGCTTCCACCCACCCTACCCCTCACAACTCACCATGTTCTGCTATGGCTGTGGCAAGGCATGCCCTAGTAGAGTTCTAAAGCAATTGCTGATCTGAAATCTCCAGTAAGGATGGCTGGGCTTCAAAAATTTCATCCCAGCTGCTCACTTCCAGGCCTCTGTGATTGAGAAGCAGAATGTGTTCTGACTTCAGGCCCCCACAAAGCAGGCTCCCAGCCCTTTTTTCCTTGACATTCAGCCAACAGGGTGTCAAGTTACATGGCCAGGAAAAGCAGTAATGGATCCCAAGTAGGGAGTCAAGGGAGGAAGGGATCACAAGAGGACTGAGGCAGGTGGGCCCACAGCCCAGGGGGCCTACAGAAGGGAACAGGCACTCCTAGCATCCATCATCCCGGGTACATGGGTCTTGGACTTTGGGGTGCAGGCTATATCTCTGTGTACAGACACATGGAATATGTCTCTGAGGGAAATGCTGCCTCTAGGGAAAGGAAAGTGCGATATCCATTGTCCCAGGGAGGAACCCATAAGCCCAGGAGTCCATGGAATATCCCAGAAGCATGTTTATGTTGAGATAACCAGTATGTAGGGGCCTGTTGGTGATGCTGGCAAGGTGGTAGGATTAATCTGACAACTGATGATAGCTAGGATTTTTGTAGAAGTGATTCTGGAACTGGGAGAGCTTATTGAATTAGGCATGCCCTCCTAATTTCAAGGTTTGCTTTCTGCCTTTGTTTCAGACACTCCAGGGCAGAGGCTCTCCTTTGTGGGGCCTGTGGGACCACTTTTGCCCCATACCTTCATTAGTAGCTCTGGTCTCCTGCCAGCCTTCTTGGTTCTACTTGCTTCTCATCCCAGGTCTGCATTTGCCACGGCAGCCCTCTGTACAAGAGTAACTTCTGGTCCTGCCAGGTGGTTACTAGGTGAAAACTTTCCTGCTTCTCCTGTGTAGTGGCCTTTTGGGGGGACAACCTGAGGGAGGACATGGAGCTAGCAGTAGGGACTAGCTTCACCAGACTGTCAGCTGTGGGTGCGGTAGCTTTCATGTATTGGCGCTGCTTCTTGGGCCCTTATATCCTTGCAGTACTACTCCAGCAGGGTTGGATGTCCTGGTTGGTTTCATCAAGCACATGTGATAGTCAGGGCCCATCTTTGTGTCTGTCTCTTCTTGTGAAGTTTCCTATGCTGGTTGGTCTCTGCAGTCAGACCCCCTTCCACCCTCTGGGGCAAGTTCTGAGGACCTAGGCTTCTATGACTTTGCCTCAAAAACTTGCATGTTGCCTCCTCTTCATTCTTACATTCAGAGTGAGCTATAAAACCTGCTTAGGACTGAAGGGGTTCTGAGTGTGGGAGGTACAGGTTAGTTGAAATGAGCCACCTCTACCTGACTCTGTAGTCCTGGGTGGACCCATCATTGGGTTTGACAATGTGGTTCTTTGTACAGGGTGCTGTCAGCTGTGAGCATTAGGTGACTTGACACCTAATCTGTGACATGCCTTGACATCCACAGACATCCTCAACTCTGTAAACAAAGGCTGGCCACATCCAAGGTGGATGGGCTGGAGATATTTTTGAGGCACAGGTGGTTTGAAGTGACTTGCTCTGGGGTTTACAAGAAGGTGTCAAGGAGGGAGTATGGTGAAGGCAGGATAAGCCCACACAGGAAGTGTCTGTGGTAGGAGTTGGGGTATGCACAACCTGGGGGGGGGGTTGGCCTGGGAGGTGTGGGCAGCTCCTAGGGAGGGGGCAGTCTGGCTGAGTTCAGGATGAGTGTTTGAGGAACTTAGCTCACAAGCGTCCTTTAAGTAGCTCCATACCTGGCTTGAGTTTTCATTGAGCCACAGTTTTAGGGTCACCTCTATCCCTGGTGTGTGCAGGGCTCTTGATTTTGTGACTGTGCAGACTTTGAGTGAGTCCAGGAAGAATGTGCTTCATGCCTACACTGAGAAGTTACCTTGTGCTTTGTGTGTGGATGCACTCCCACTTACGTCCCTTCTCCTTCCTGGATGTGGGTCTGTTCCTCCTTATGCACCTTAAGGACTGAGCCACCTTTTATCTGGGAATTAACCCCCACTGCCTGCATAGTACCAGCTTTCTTAGGTTGGTTGCAGCAAACATAAATGAGTGAAGGGTGTAGATGACGTTTTACCGTCCCTTATCAGGCTGTTCAAGGGCCATGGTGCCCAGGATACTTTCTCTGTTCCTTTGGTGACTCTTTTACCTGGTATAGCTGGAGGGCACTGACCACTGGGTGGTGAGCAGCCTTACTCTATACCCTTGTGAAATTAGACTTAACAATCCCATCTTCCCTCCAGACAGATCATGAAACTGTTGTTTAGTCAGGGCTGCATCCAGTGCTTTTTCCTTTGTTATCTAAAGTTTCCTTTGATCATATTTTACTTACTAAGGGCTTCTGAAGTGACCAGGAGAGGATTATTGGGTGTACCCTGAAATCATGTGGCTTCCAAGTAAAATGGTACCTCCCCCTCCCTGCCTCCTGCATGTCCAATACCCACCCTATCCCCAGCACTGTGGCCAGGGTTCTTATGCTCTCCAGCCTAAATAGTTTGATAATTTAACTTTTTTAAAGAATGCCTGCAATAATTTTAAGCATTTGTCAAAGGGGTATCTTTCCCAAAGTAGAGAATTCTGGGAGGATTTGAGAAATTGGAAGACCTTTCACTTTACAAACTAAACTTGGGGCTGTTTGTCTTGTTGGAAAGTGGAAGGGCTGCTTGCCTCTGTGTGTATAGGAAAGGCACCACCACAGGCCTCACACACAGGAAGTGCTGCAGTCGGCCCTGGGAGTGAACTGGCACCTCCATTTTCTGACATCACCTGCATCCTACCTCACTTCTCAAAATGAAGGCTGTGTGTCACAAACCGGTTAGAACTGGCTGTTGCCATGGTTTTTACTTTGGAAGGCACAGTTAAGGGGTCACATGATTGAGAAGGGAAATGCCTTTGTCACATGACGTTTTTGGTGGCCTGATTAGCATACAGGAAGCTCACTCCCTGCTGGCTGCTGGGATGCTGAGTGATCATTGATGGGAGGTGACATCAGTTCTTGGACTAGTTATTGATCAGTCTCAGGGCCAAGATGGCCCTGATATACTGTGGTCAGAGTGTGTCTCTCAGTCCTATGCCTGTACATATCCCTCAAGCAGATTTGAGCTGTTTTAAGCTACTTACTTACCTTTGGAAAGCGTACATGATGAGATGACTATCTATAAGGTGGGTCATCTCAGTCGCAGTCTGTAACTCTAGATGTGCTCTTTGGAAAGCTACTTGGGAGCTTCCTTGGGTTGGTCCTTGCATCCACAGAATGTGAATTAGAATATCGAGGTCATCTGAAACTCAGGTGGAGTGGGATGGTCAGCCAGAGACAGATAGGAAGAGCAGGAACAAATCCCAAATTTGTACTGGGACTGTTGGCTTCATGAGACCCAAGTGAGATGTCCTGCATGACTATAAATATTACTGGATTTGAGATTATCACTGATACTTGATTTTACCAATTGGGTATGGTGTTTTCTACCATGCTGTTTTCTTCTGAGAGGACTGACAGTCATACTGATTAAATCAGACTGCGTGCAGGAGAATTGAGGTGCAGTGCTTGTGGTGGGGTGGGAGGGTAGAGTCTAGGTGGAATCAACAATCCCTCAGTAGCTGGTACTCTTCCCCCTTTTCCCTTAGAATGCAGTGCACTTCATAGGTGGGAAGGGCTTTTTCAGGTCCCAGATATCGCCCCTCCCCATTCAGCCACTCAGGTCCCACAGGATGAATGGGAAATCCCAAATTTATTCCAAGTAACTTCAGTCAGAGCTCTGGAACATAGAGCCACCTAGTGGACACATTTGGTCCTGGCCATCTTTCCTGCCAACCAAGGAGGGGATTCCTTAACACAAGTGCTGAGTCCAAGATCTTAAGGGAAAGTTTGTTGTTACCTTAGCTCACCAAGTTGCTTGTTTTGGTCATGGACCTTGATTGAAGATGAGGTGCCATTTCTGGGATGCTCAGTTCTCATAGCTTGGGGTCACATCACTGTAGTAGCAGCTCAGCAGCAACCTTTATGCAGTATGTCCTCAAAATCTTTGGCAAGAGGGGAAGGCAAATGTCACATGTTCCTACTTGAGTCTAAGTCATCTCTGTACACTCAGACATTAGTGAACTTGTCATGACAGGGTAGTAGGAGGAAGACTTGAGTGGCATTTTACAGGTGTGACTTGTTAGCCTTCTCTGCTCAAAGAGGAGCAACAGGCAAGTCCCCCACAGCATTGAGCTCCCAGAACGGTACAAGCCATAAGTGGAGAGTGAATTTATCACAAAGGAGTGTAGACTGAAATGATGGGTGTTTCAAGGTGCACTTTGAATGGTGACTTGTAAGGTAGGCGGAGCTGGGGTAAGAGGTCAAAGGATAATGGGCAGAGTGGCCTTGGCACCAGCAGGACAGACTAGTCCATGCAGTGTTAGAGTATGGGGGTAGGGGTGACTGGAAACAAGTTTGAGCAGTTGCATACTCAGCTCTATTCTGTAGTCCATTTCAAAACATGAACTCTGCTTCTCTGAACTGGCTAGAGAAAGAAACCCTTGTGGCCCAGAAAGGAGTATCCAGCAGCCAGCCTTGGCCACCTTGGGATGGTGTAACACCTGTGCCTGGGAGTGCAGGTAGTGGCTGGAAGCATGTAGAAAAACCCTTCTGTCCATCAACGAATGGGTAGCCGTTCAGGTGTGAGGACTGCCCTTCATATCAGGTGACTTGCAGCACAGGCAGGTCCCTACTTTGTGAGGTACACATGTACCAGCAGACAGGAGCCCCAATGGGGCAGGAATCCAGTGCCCAGAACAGTGCCTAGGAATCCAGAACATTTTTACCTGACATCAAGCTGCATGATAGAGGAGGGAGCTACAGTGTGTTTCAGGTGTTTAGAAATTGGGGACATGGAGGTGGGCGTGAAGAACCGTCTTTTTTTTTTTTTTTTTTTTAAGATTTTATTTATGCATACATATATGCATATAGGCCACAGGTATGGGGGTGGTGTGGTGTGAAAGGACTCACCAGAGACAGTGGGGAGAAGAACAGGCAGAGCAACTGAAAAATACACTGCTGAGGGGAGCAGTGGGCAAGACAGGAGAGGTCTGCTGCACCGTGTGAATTTAGCTCTTTGACCAGGCATCAGACTCACCTTCATAGTGCTGAGACTTAACTCCTTGTGCCTCCGAGGCCCATTCCCAGCTTTTGAGGGTCTGGTAGTAAACTGGTGTTGCTGGTGAGCATAGTAAGGACAGCCAGGTGGTCAGCTCACCAGTTCCTGGGTCTGTGTCTAAACCAGACACTTGTGGGATATAGGTAGGCACTGCTGGTCCTCTGGTTACACCTGTGTCTTTGTTTTGCAGTGACATGAAGTCGGAGAGGAGAGCCCCCTCACCTGATGTGATTGTCCTCTCTGACAATGAGCAGCCTACCAGCCCACGGGTGAATGGACTGACAAAGGAGGTCTCGAAGGAGACCAACACTGAGGCCCTTCTGGTAAGCTATTACCTGATGGCACCCCATATGGAGCTGGCCACAGAGGGCTTTCTCCCCGGCTCCCCTCAACACTATCCCCTTGCCCTTGCAGAAAAGCAGTCCTGAGGAACGAGAAAGGATGATTAAGCAGCTGAAAGAAGAGTTAAGATTAGAAGAAGCAAAACTTGTCTTATTGAAGAAGTTGCGTCAGAGTCAGATACAGAAGGAGACTACCACCCAGAAGGTGTGTGTGTGTATCCATTCCCTCATTCAGGGTCATTGGGAACTAAAAGCCTCATTGGGGAGGCTGGGGTGCTATAATTTTGGGGGGGGGGCCTGAACTGAGGTCCAGGGTCTAAATAGAAAGTTGTGGTTCAGATTTTGGATTTAGCTAAAAGGATGTCAGACTAGAAGGCTTTCCGAGTATATCTTGTTCTAGAATATTCTGGATCCAAGTATGTGGAAGCTCATTTCTCATAGACTAGAAACATCAAGGAAACCGAGCAGATGACTTGGGAACTTCTGGAAGCATGGTTCCTGGTTTAGAGCTTTGTGCGGAGCCTGTTTCCCCAGAGTTTCTTCTGCTCCTACTGGGGCCTGCCACACAGGACTCACCTCAGAGACCATATCCTGGGGCATCTGCTCCTGCCACCTGTCCTGGTGCCTTAAGCTTTCTGTTGTGCTACTTCTAAACTCAGTATACAATGTAGTACAAGATCAAATCTGTTTCTTGGTGCTCTTTCTTTTACTTTAACCACTTTCCTTGTAAACCATAAAGTTCAAGCAGAACTTTCATGTTTAAGAGCTCATATTCCCTGTAAGGATAAGGAGGATACTCACTGATCTGACCTGGGGTTTGTTTGAACACACACCCACCCAGACAGTTAGCTTCATGTCCATATACCTCTTGATGGCTAAATTTGTCTGTCCTGTGTTCCCTGTCAGTCGTTGGAGACTCGGTGAAGTGACCTAGTCTGCCATTGTCCCTTCTCAATGGAAATGTACTTTCTGGTTCCAAAGGCTGGACTAACTTTTCTGGTCCATGTCCTTTCTCATCACTTCACCACAAAGTGATGCCAAGTGTCCCCCGTGGGTGAGGGGTGCTTGAAATCTTCCTGTTGGCCATTTTAAATGTGTCAGTTCTTGGGAAGAATCACAAAGTCACTTACCAGGCTGGAGGCAGAACCTTTGAGAGCCTGGTACCTTTGAAGGGGAAGAAAATCAATTCTCTGTCAGATTTTGTGTAGTGGGGATGGGGTATGGGGGAGGCTGGTGGCCCTCTCATCTCCCGAATGTCCTGTTCTCTCACAGCCCGCAGGCTCCACCGGGAGCTCTGTGACCACCCCTCCCCCACTTGTGCGGGGCACGCAGAACATTCCTTCCAGCAAGCCATCACTTCAGGTTAGTGTCCCCTGTATAGCCCCAATCAGCTCCTGCAAAAGGCTGCCTGTTGTTTCTGAGTTAGCCAGAGTGAAGCCTTCCCTCTGGCAGCCCAAAAAGTAAATCATCTTTGTGGTCCTAAATTATGAGGCCCAAACGAAGCCATCATTATTAGCATCCTAAATAATAAGTTGGGGTGGGCCCTCTCCCCCTCCCATCAACACCCTTGGGAAACTAGAGAGATCTGAGGTCCCAGACTTGACTAGATTCCCTTTGTCACAGTTCCCAGGGGTGGTCACGGGGTCTGATTACACCAAGTCTTGACCTTGTTCATGGTCTCCTCTGCCAATGAGGTGAGATGTGCAATGCACCCAAGCTTGAGCCCTGACTCAGGCCAGCAGAGCGGTGGCACAGATCCTGGCTGGCTGGACGTGGGTGTTTGCATGCGTATGCGCACACATGATTGCTCATGCACTCCTGTGCTCCTTGGTGGAGCTCACTCCTGAGTGAGCCCAGGTTTGTGGGCTCCTATCAGAGTCTGCATTTTTATTCTTCACGATTAGAATAAATAGACATTTTAAATTTTTTTTTAATGGCCCCTTTAAACAATTATGTCCTTTTACAAAAGTAAACCTCTTGTTAAAAAAGCTGTGTCAGCTCTGGGGTTGGTGTCATTGACAGACTTCCTCAACTCGAATGCCTGGCAGTGTCATCCCACCACCTTTGGTCCGTGGTGGCCAGCAGGTGTCCTCGAAGCTGGGGCCACAGGCAAGCTCGCAGGTCGTCATGCCACCACTCGTCAGGGGGGCCCAGGTGAGCTGGGCACTGAGGGGGGCAGCCCAAGCAACTGTCCCCCTCACAAAAACTACCCCTCCCTCTGCCATCCTGCTCACCATCTTGTCTTCCATCCTACCCCAACAGCAAATCCACAACATCAGACAGCATTCCAGCACGGGGCCACCACCACTCCTCCTTGCCCCTCGGGCATCTGTACCCAGTGTGCAAATTCAGGGACAGAGGATCATTCAGCAGGGTCTCATCCGTGTCGCCAATGTTCCCAGCACCAGCCTGCTTGTCAACATCCCCCAGGTGAGAGTGCTGCAGCTGTCCCCTCCAGGACCCATGACCCTAGGGATTGTCTTCAAAACATGTGATTTGACCTACCTTGTTTCCTTAGCTAGATGAAACCTAGGACACCCCATGGGGTGTGTGTCTTCATGCAGGGGTGCTTTGTTCAGATCTGTTATCTGGCAGAGATGTCTTGGAGGAGGCAGACCTGGGCTGAAATGGGGAGGCAGCTTCAGGAGGCATATGGGGCCAGCAGGTTTGGGGAGATAGAGTAGGCTAGTTGAGTCATCCTGTGGACTTATAATAATGGGGTGTGCCCCTGTAGGCACTAGGGCTCCCTTTCTGCTACAGGCATAGCATATGAGGAATCCTTATAACACTTGACATGTGTGTTCTTAGCTACATACACATCACTTACCTTTACACAGAGCTTGAACTGAGGAGAGTCTGTCCTCCGAAGAGCTGGGAATTGGGACCAGTGAGTGGTGGATAGGCTAGGAAGAGGAGCCCCATTGTAGATAAAATGACAGTCTAATAGGGCTATGTTGATAGCTACGCGGATTGCACATTTTCTTTGGGTGCTGTGCATCCTTACCAGTCTCCTCACATGTGACATGGCCAGTAGGGATCTGGGAAGCTTCCTTACCTCCTTCAAAGGGAGAGTATTTTTTTTTTTTAAAGATTTATTTATTTGTACATACAGAACTGGGGTACAGGCCAGAGGCTCAGGGTCTATGAGAGGTTTCACCAGAGACAGAGTGGGGAGCAGAACAGGCAGATCGATGAAGTACACTGCTGAGGGGAGCAGTGGGCAGGTCAGGAGAGGTCTGCCACGCCATGTGGTCACCTCCGGGGCAGGTGGGAATCGAACCACGCAGAAGTGGCTTTAGCTTCTTAGTGCTGCGCCACCAGGGAGAGCCCTATGGTAGTTTTTTTTTTTTTTTTTTTTTTTTTTTTTGTGCATTTTTCCATCTCAGTTGCAATCCCCTTGGGTTTCCCATCACCAAATCACCCATGTGCCATCACCCATAGTCCAGTGCATTTCAAGGGAAGGTCTTTTTTAAGAAAGAACAAAAATTTATTTTTGTGTAGAAGAATTGGGGTCTAGGCCAGAGGTGTGGAGATCAGGTGATTACCAGAGACATGAATGGGGAGCTAAACAGGCAGGTTTACTGCAATACAGTACTAAGGGAAGCAGCTAGTGAGACAGGAGAGGTCTGCAGCACCATGTGGGTCAGCTCCCTGGCTGGGGATGGAACTCAGGCTGTGCAGAGGGCCGTTCATAGTGAGATTTAACCCCTAGGCCACCAGAGAGGCCCTAAAGGTAGGTCTGACACAGTCGTACTACCCTTGAGGAGCAATTTCATCCATCTGTAACTCTTTGCCTCATTCTGTATGCCCACAGCTCTCCACCTTGAGGATGGAGCTGGGGCAACTGTAGGGGCAGGCTGTCAGGGTTCTTCCATGGATGCTCAGCTGTGGAAACCCTTTTTGAGACTGGGAGTCTTGGGAGGTATACAGGATCCTTGAGTTGTGTGATGTGTTGTGTGTAGGTTATTGGGCAAGGGCTATGGTCTGTGGGTTTGGAGGAAGAAGCAATGTTGGGGTCAAATGTCCTGGAGCAGGGAGACAGGGAATGTTGTTAAAGTGGTGTGAGGGTGGGGGGGGGAGAAGGGGGCATACACCGGTATCTAGAGACCACTTTGAGTGGAAGTCAAGTAATAGTGATAGGACTGTGACTGTGTTCTTTGTGGGGATAATTGCCTGGGAGCACTATTGTCCTGGTTGTGGTAGATGGCTTCTTGGGTCTCCTTATGGCAAATTGCAGATTTGAAATGTGTATGGTTCACTGGACATCAGCTAAGCCTTACCAAGTCTGCTTACCAGACTGGTCATCTCATGAGATGTTGCAAGCGCTAACTCTTAAGGATTGTTAGCCAGTACAGTGAATGGCACTATTTCTGGGTAGTGGGTGCAGGAAGGGTTGCCTGCCTCAGGGCAATACTCAGTGTTCTGATCATTTTCTTATCTCCCTAAAGCCTTCTGCAGCATCACTGAAAGGCACGACAGCCACCTCTGCTCAAGCCAACTCCACCCCCACCAGTGTGGCCTCTGTGGTCACTTCTGTTGATTCTCCAGCTAGTCGGCAGGCGGCTGCCAAGCTGGCACTGCGTAAGCAGCTGGAGAAGACACTGCTTGAAATTCCACCACCTAAGCCCCCTGCCCCTGAGATGAACTTCCTGCCTAGTGCTGCAAACAATGAGTTCATCTACCTAGTGGGGCTGGAGGAAGTGGTGCAGAATCTGCTGGAAACACAAGGTGAGGTCTCGTCAGTCCCTCCCCTGGAATTCCCTTTACATGGGTTATATCCAGTGTATGGCTTATATTGTGTGCTGAGCCATCTGAGTACTTCTTACAGGTATTTGGTTGTTAGTCCTGCTTTCTATGAGGTTGGATAACTTCTTAAACATAACAGGCACCTTCTGTTGGGGCCTTTGAGAACCAACCTGAGGCTCCAAGCTTATGAGCCAGAGGAACAGGCAACCACAGCTCTGGGACTTTTGATGTGTGGAAGGCAGACAGGACAGGAACATTCCACTAGGCCTCCCTGAGACTGTCCCAGGTGTCAGCACTAGTTGGTGACAATAAATGTTTGCAGGACACAGAGACATCATTGGCAGGATTTGGCTTCCTGGTACCTGTGCCCCTTAGGGGTGGTGGGATCTGACTGGCCTGCTAACCCCCTTAACCCCTTGACCAACTCACTTGTTTTCCAACAGCAGGCAGGGTGTCAGCTGCAGTCGTGTTGTCCCGGGATCCCTACATGTGTGCACAGTGCAAGACAGACTTCACATGCCGCTGGCGGGAGGAAAAGGGGGGCGCCATCATGTGTGAAAACTGCATGGCATCCAACCAGAAGAAGGCACTCAAGGTGGAGCACACCAGCCGGCTGAAGGCTGCCTTTGTGAAGGCGCTACAGCAGGAACAAGAGATTGAGCAGCGCCTCCTGCAACAGGGTGCTGCCCCTATGCAGGCCAAGGCGGAGTCAACTGCCCCACATCCCACATTGAAGCAGGTGAGAGTCCAGCCCTGCTCTGACCACGTGCCAGTGGCCTTGTTCCAAGGATGAGACCTCACTCCCTCTGCGGGGAGCTGTTGTTGGCAGGCAGGATATTCCAGAGTTCTGTCCACACTCAGCCATCATCTGCCTGTTTGTTAATTGTGTGTCTAAATTGCATTTAATGGTGGTGCTTGGCAGTGAAAATACTAATTTGCAGTTTCTTTAGACTTTGTAGCTTTCACTGCAGTGTGCTGGCTGACAAGTACTTCTTGTCTGAAAGGATTTTTTTTTAAATCCACAATGAGAGATTAAAGGGGCGTTTGGAAGAAATGTTCTAGCTAAATTAAGGAGAGAAGCAAGTTTGAAATCAAGTTTTTGATTACTTTTTTTATGCTTTATTCCCTACCCCTATGGATCCAAAGCTCCCCGTTCGCAAATTTTTGTGTCCTTCATAGTCATTTGCAACTCCACTAAACATATCTTCTCAAGATTTCTACTTGGGAAATGGCCTGGCCTGTGTCACCTGGGCCTGACTCTGCCACAGCTGCTCTCTTTGTTCACGCTGGGCCATTCTAGGTTGGCTCATGGACAGTGCTGACCTTAATTTCAACCCCCATTTGTGTAGGTCATAAAACCCCGGCGTAAGTTGGCGTTCCGCTCAGGAGAGGCCCGCGACTGGAGTAACGGGGCTGTACTACAGGTCAGAACTGCATTGTGGGAGCCCGGGCACCATGCCTCCAACTAGCCCCTCACACTCAGACTGTGACTCACTGTCTTTCCCCCCCACCCGTCCCCCTGCACTCCCCTCCATTTCCACTCTTTCTTGGTGTCACTTAACCTGGTCTCCTGATTTTGGACTTTGGGGACTCTGGGTGGGTGGGCGGAGATTGGCAAGAGCAAGGAGAGGCTTCACTGAGCACCTCACCCTCTCATCCTTTCCTCATGTGAGCTGTTTGCCCTCTCTTCAATGTAGGCCTCCAGCCAGCTGTCCCGAGGCTCGGCCACGACTCCCCGAGGTGTCCTGCACACGTTCAGCCAGTCACCCAAACTGCAGAATTCAGCCTCGGCCACAGCCCTTGTCAGCAGGTCAGGTAGACATCCAGAGAGGGCCGTGAGCTCTGGCAAGGGCAATGCCACCTCCAACTGGAAGAAGGCACCCCTGAGCACAGGTAAGTGGCTCTATTGGCCTCAGAGTGGGATATGCTGTGGGAGGGTCCTTCCTTATTTCTTTTAATTCCCCGCCCCCACATATTCCCCTTCCTTATTTTTTTTTTTAAAGATTTATTTATTCATATGTAACTGGGGTACAGGCCAGAGATGCGGAGGGTGAGAGGATTCACCAGAGACAGAGAGGGTAGCAGAACAGGCAGAGCGATGAAGTACACTGCTGAGGGGAGCAGTGGGCGGGTCAGGAGAGGTCTGCCTCACCATGTGGCTCTCCTCCAGGGCTGGCGGGATTTGAACTCATGCAGTAGTGGCTTTAGCTTCTTGGTGCTGTGCTTTAACCCACTGCGCCACCAGGGAGGGCCCCCCATCCTTATTTTTAACAAAGATGTGCACATGGAACACAAAGTGTGAATGGAAGTGACACAAAGGCCCCTTGACCCTCAGCCCTTCTCTGTGAGAGCTGCTGCGTCTCACTTGGCATTGAATCTCTTCTTTGTGCAAAGCAAGATGCCATGAACAAGTGATGGGATTGGATGCTAATCCTCTCCCTACCTGCTCTCTACCTAGACTTGCAGCCTTTGACCCAGAGTCGTTTTCTGGCTCTCTCTACCACATTGGGTGGTACAGTGTGCAAAATAGAGCAAGGGCATGGGAAGCAGGGTCCTGAGGCAGGGTGTTGGGTCTCAGTGGGGTAGTGAAGGGCTTAATGAAAGAGACAACTGCCCCTGAAGGGTTGACTGCATCTCTTAAGAGGAGGCAGCACCCCCATTTTATATAATAGTTTATTTTTATGTCATTTTGTGCCTTTTTCCATCTCAGTTGTAATCTCCATGGAGTTGTTTTTGTTTTTTGGATGAGTGGAAAAGTCAAGTGTGAGTGTGTGCGTGTGCATGCACACACACACAGTAATAGCAACCAGCTAAAAGCTGATGTGTGTTTAAGGTGAACCTGAAAGGGAACATGAGGTTGTAAGATCAGAGGTCAGTGTCACTGCATAAGGAGCACTTCCAGAAAGAGGTCCACCACTGCTCCTGGTTACCGCAGGTGTCACAGTGGTGAGCAGGTGTTGGAGATCTGGCCTTCCATGGGTTCGTCCATCTGACCTCAGAACACTAGTTCCCTGAAATGTGCTAATCTCCACCAAGAATGCACTTGAGTAAATCAGTGATGGGGGCCACTGCAGCTCAGTACCAATCCTCACTCACCCCTTTGCCAAAAATTGTTTTTTTTTGGGGGGGGGTCAGGTCTTCATTTCCAAAGACAAAAATGACACTTGCTAATCATGGCTTTTGGAGAATACAAAGGGAAGATAGCAATGACAGTACTTTCTACCCCAAGAACAGACACTGCATTTTGGAACTGCTTCCCCAGCCTGCCTCTGCACTTGACTGTCTGTGTGTAAGCAGGTGTCCACAGAAGGCACTGGGCAGGTCTAATGTTGCATAGTACTCCATCATGCTGGCTCACAATGTGCAGTGCTTCATTGTCTGAACAACACAGTGGTAAACTTCTTGGCTAGCTGATGCAGTCTGATTATTAATATTACATAATCTGTAGGGTTATTGCAACAGAGGTTGGCCATGTCTAGAAGGCTCTGAGTCCTTCAGTTCTTTTAAGCCTGTTTGAGTCCCTGAATCCAACTGGCCAGAGGAGGCACAGAGCCTTCAGACACCTTGCCTTGACAGACCATCTGTTCTGTTGCAGGAGGGGCCCTTGCATTTGTCAGCCCGACCTTGGCAGTGCACAAGACCTCCTCAGCTGTGGACCGCCAGCGGGAGTACCTCCTAGACATGATCCCACCACGCTCCATCCCCCAGTCGGCTACATGGAAATAGATCAAGCCAGCCCAGTGGAGCATAGTCTCCCTTCGTCCTCCTGCCTGGCCCTGTCACCCTCTGCCCGGGAAGACTGCTCCTGAGAGAGCAAGTGAGCGCACTGCCTCTGTTCCTGGCTGCAGTCGCCTTGCGGTTGGAGGCCACTTCACAGGTGGATGAGGCTCATCACTGGGGGATCTTTCCCGTGGGCTTTCTTCCTTTCTTTGCCTTTAGTTTGCCCAACACCAGCAGAAAAGTGGGCCTGGGGGCTGGTTCTGCTCCTGGCCCTCCCCTTCGCCCCTGGCAAGGCACCGGGTGTTCAGTCTGGACACTGTGACATGCTTGGGCGAGGCCAGCGCCCAGGGCTTCTGAAGTTGAGCGGAGCTTTCTATTTGTTTTCGCTTATCCCCGTCTTAAGCCTCCCAATCTCTGACTGCCTTCCTTCATGGCAATCTCTAGGCTGAAAGATTTTTTTCAAATCACCTCATGATGATGGAGTTTAAAGTAAACCATTCAGACCCAGGGGTCCCTGCCGAGCATGGCCCCCACACCCCAGAGGGTGGGCCACACACAGCGCCCCAGCCTCCATTGGATGGTCACCTAGCCCTCGCTGTTGCTGCTTGTCCTGGAGGGCCCTGCCACACTTAGCAGAACAGCCAGAGAACCCAAGATTCTGGAAGCTGCACCACCTTCGGAGGAGAGAGGCATGAATCGTCAGTGGAGTCCACAGGCCTGAGCAGAAAGTTGGAGGAGGGAGGGCTGTTGTGTTTTTGTTGTTCTTGTGGTTTATTTTATTAAATTTTTTTCCTTTTCTTTTCCTACTTATTTTAACGGATGACATCCTAAGCCTCCCTGGCCTGTGCTCATATCAGGTGTGTCCAAGTGGGGCAGCATTCCTGTCCCCCCAGACTTCAGGGTTTTTGTTTGGGTCTAGTGTAGAACCTTCCCATAAAGCTGGGCAAGGGTTCACCTTCAGACTTTTTTTTTAACCCTCTTTAGAGTGTGCAGAAATGTTTTACAAAGGATCAGGTTTGCCCTTAGTTGTGCTTTATTTTGGTCTCTCCCTCTCCTTAACAATCGGTTCCGTGAGGAAAGTCAGAAACTGTGTGTGTGTGTGTGTGTGTGTGTGTGTGTGTGTGTGTGTGT
>NW_004567125.1:29305126-29358957 GCF_000260355.1 Condylura cristata | reverse complement strand
TGTGTGTGTGTGTGTGTGTGTGTGTGTGTGTGTGTGTGTGTGTGTGTGTGTGTGTGTGTGTGTTGCACTCAGGCAGGCCAGCTCCGTGCCTGTGTGAGGCATCCTGTATGTTCCACCGTGTCTACGTGGAGACAACGGGTATGCTGTTCCCCACTTCAGCCCCAGCTGTGGTTTTCCTATCCATGCAATTAGGGACTTAATTTAAAATCTTTGTTTTGTAGGGCTGCCTTCTTCAAACACACTGCTACCACGTTCTAATAAAGGCTCATTTAACCCCCTCTCATGCTGTGTGAATATTGGTGTTTAGAAAACCTTTCTGACACCTAGTTTTGCAAAACTTTTTGTTATGTACAACTTCTAAGTTTCTCTTTGATGTTGAGTGCATAAGATAGATGGGCTGAAGGTGGGGAGGGCAGGGAGGCTTTCATTCCAAGATCCAGGGACTTGGGTAAAGGAGGGAAACTGATGTTCAGGAGGTGCGGGGGGAGGGTGTGTTTCTACACCAAAAAATCAAGAGTATGCAAAACATTTCTATTCCTCAAATTTTTCTGTGTGCCTGGCAAATAAACACCTGTCTTTATACTAGCCTGAACTGTTATCCCTCTCTGTTCAACAACCTGGCCAAGTTGTAATTTTGAGATGGAGCACCTGGCTCACCTCTTCCCTGGCAAACAAACCTCACTTCTGTGCAGTAACAGATCGGGTGTGGGCAGTTACCTCAGTACTGCACCTGGGGTTGACCCCAGTCTGTGACGTGTCAGAATCTCCCTCTTCTGCTCAGGAACCGCCACTTCCCTGGCAGGACTCCTTCATCTTTGGATCTGGCTCTGCTCCTCTGGCCCATCAGGGACCACTAACTGTGATGAAAAAACCTCACTTTTTTTTAACGGTCAAGAGTGTGAGATGCCTTAATCTTCAGTTCTTAATATTCTTTCCCTTTTTGCATTAGCTTACCCTTTTTGGTATAATTACCTTCCTCTAGTGGGTGGTTGTGTGGTAGAATTTGTGATGTTACAGAAAGCAGAGTATTATTAAATACCTCGTGTGTGGGGTTTGGACATCCTAGGAAAGGGCTATTAATGATAGGGTGTTCTAACAGCAAAACAAGACCCCTCAGAGCTGGTCTCAGTGCTGGGATCCTTGTCATGACAGCCTCCAGGCTGAGGGATCTGGCTCCCTGTGCAGTGAGAATATCCCAGTGATTGTAACATCCCCAATTCCTTGTCACAATCCCATGGTGGCAAGTGGATACTGCAGAATGTCAGGCATTTTCTGTGTGTGGTAGGGGGAGGGAGAGGGAAGTTACAGCTTAACAGTCATTTCTCCCATTGGACCTTTTTGAAGCAGAAGTTCACCACAGTGCAGAGGGTATGAGGCAACAGCACAGCCTTGCTGCTTAGCTCCTGTGCCTCACCCACAAGTGCTGTAGGGTGAACTGGTGTGGGGTTTATTATGTAAATGTTTTTATCACAGGGGTGTAAGTAATAGAACAGACACCCTTGCTGCTTCACCATAGGGCTTTTCTTTGATGCCGAGTTATGCTGCATATGACGTTTGCTTAAAGGACTTGGACTGAGCTTTTAAAAAAAGTTTTATAATGCTTAACAAAAGTGTAATAGACGTTTACACTAGTGCAGGGTATATGGGAGGGGTTTTATTTTGGGGGGAGGGTTGTCACTTGTATTTATTGTGACTCTAAATCTTTGATAATAAATGTAAAAAAAATGTTTGCCTTCAAACTGGAATAGAAGTTCAATAGAAGCTGGAATCAATGGCTATACACCATGTCACGGGGGTGGTGTGGGGGACATTTTAGAATCAGAAGGACAATAAAGAAATGGTTAATGTGTGGAGTCTTTTTCTTTTGTCCCCTCTGCCCTGGTTTGGGGCTGCTTGGAGGGGATGGCAGGGTGACCAAACAGGGAAGCAAAGGATGAAACACTTAATTCTTGAGTTTCTTTCAACTTCACTTCTCATGGGATAAAAGTCTACTCCACCTGGTTTGGGTGTGGTAGATTCAGCCTTCATTTCCACCAGAACCCATAGGGCTGGGGGAGGGGTGAGAATGCAAATGGGTTTTGCCTATTTGGCTGGCTCCTAGCCCAGAAAGCATCTGCCCCAGAATGTCAGGTTTTTCCAGAGTGCTTTGCATACTTGGGCATGGCATAGGCTGTAGGATGTTCTAGAAAAGGTTCTAACACAGGTTCTAAGCATAGCCATTGGGTTAGCTCTAAAACAATTCACTGTAAAAACTTGTTTTCAGATGTTGACAAACTTTCAAGTTTGATTCATAAAGTGAAGCATCACCTTGATTGATTCCAATTGCATAAAATATGAACCTGTCTTGGGTGCTTTTATTTTTCTGCTGTTGGCTTGGGGCAGATGACCCTTCCACAGCCACAGCCAATTTGCAGCTTGGAAAAAGGCACAGAGGTGGTAAGAGGCATGATAAATTAACTCCCAAGTGTGTCCCACTCCACCTAGGGCATCCTGACAAGTGTCTCATGCCCCAGTATTAGCCAGAAGTGCACTTAGGCAGTGCTTCCGTACATGCTTTGCAAGGTCAGGCTCCTCAAAAGACCAGGGGTGAGCCTCAGGAGTTTCCTCCACTGAACAAATAGGACACTTTCTGGTCTGGGACTTTTCCTCTCTGAACTGAGTTGTGATTACTGTGGGAGAAATAGGCCCCATTCACACAATCCTCCATGGACAGAAGAAAGCCTGTGACCTGTGCCACACTGCAGGTGCTGAGGTCACACATGTGACAGGGCAAGGAGGGAAAGAGCTGGTTGGTAGGGAGGTTGTGGCCTTTTAGGCCAACTTGAATGTAAAGAAGGAATATGAGTGCGAGGCTCAAGGTCAAACCAAGTGCAAGGTTGAGGATTATGAGGTCTTTGAGCTTCGACAAAGGGTAAGGATGTGGATTTTTGTCTAAATGCAGTGTGATGTTCAGGAAAGCAGACCACAGGCCTCCAGTGAGCTATAGCTCTCCCCAACTTTGACAAAATGAGTTCTTGTCCCCATTTTTCAGGTGAGCAACCCAAGATGCAGTCCGGGTAAGGAAAGGTGTCCTGGTGTAAGCCAGAGGGTTTAAATGTTTTGTCTGAGCCATCTGAAGTGAATCAGCCCGGTAAGGCACTGCCCCTCTTAGCCTCAGTTTCTTCAATTGCAAAGTAAGGGGAGACCCATTCCCAACGCATCTGAGAGCCAAGAAAGTTAAGCAGGGGTGGGGCACACTCAGTCAATAAATGGCTGCTCCCACGGACTCGGGAGCAGGTAGAGTTAAGACTTGAGACATTTGCCATCACTCCAAATTACAGCCATTGTCAGGAAACCCAGTAACAACTCAGGCAAAGTAACTTCCATACTCCTGTAGGTCCTGTGGGGACCCTCTGCAGACCCATACCGTTTCCTCTCCACGGTAGTCACAGGACTTGGGGGAATCAAACCCACCAGCAATCTCCTGTCCGGTCTCACTATCAGTTGATTCCTTGGTAGCACAACTCAGATATCTGCTTTACACCTCTGTATACACACACATACATTCAGGACTACTTAATAATTTTATTTCCATGCCATTCTTGTTTTCACTTCTCCCTGAGGTACGGATGAGCCCTTTTTGCGGAGTCCAAAGCCTGGCAGGTGCTCAAGAAACGGGAATCAAGAAGACCGAACGAACCGGTTAGTCTGGCCCACTCATGACCCAGCCTCGACTCTCCCTTACTGAAGAAAGCTGATGCTATTTCTCCAACCCCAGGGTTCAAATTTTGGTGGAGGTCATAGGTTCCACTCCCTTATTAACGAATTTTGTATCGAGACAGACCCTTGCCGTCCTGCGCTTACACCCCTCGGGAGGGTTTGAGGTCCAATAGTCCAGCACCTCCGTTCCCAACACCGGCCTGTGATGGCTGGGGAACCGCAAAGGCCAGGGTTGCATTCTCCCAACTATTGAGATTTCAAAGGAGTACTCCACGAACCTTTAAAACTTCCCCGGGTAGGGCCCCCTCCCTTCCTGTTCCGTAAACGGGGTTCACTACTAGAGCCAGGTGCTAGGAAGAGCGAGTTTATTGCCAGTTCCACTGGGGGCAGCGGCCGGAGCAAGCTGTCCCCCAAGGCAAGCGCATCCAGCTGGGGACTGGAACCACGCGTTTGCTCGTTCCGCGCAGGCGCAATGATGCGTCTCCTCGTCCCGCCCCATCCCGGGGCCTTCTCGCGGGAGAAACAAGGATTGTCCAAGCGCCCTCCTGCTCTTGGGGTCGTGGAGCAGGAGCTAGATTCCAAGCTGGGGCAACAGTAGCCCGCAGCGGGAATAAAGGGGGTAGAGGGAAGAGGGGAGGTCGCATGCGCAGTGGCGCCTCGCGATTTAGGAAGACCGCGGAGACACGCCTCCGAAGCGGGCGCAGTGCATGCGCAGTGCTCCAAGCGTGGGAAGGGGGAATAGCTGGAGCCCCGGCCGCTAGCCGGAGTCTCCCGAACGCAGCCAGCCATTGCGCGCGACCTGACCGGCCGAGGGCCTGGCCGACGGGCTGAACTGCAGCAGCTCAGCGATTAGGGCCTTGCAGCGCTCCGACAGCTCGAGGCCGTCGGGGTAGAGAACCCCGCGCTTCTGGCGGCGTGGCAGACCAGCGATGTCCGAGTCGTCGAAGGGCATGCATCCGGTGACCATGACGTAGAGCACGACACCCAGGCTCCATACGTCGTACTTCTTAGGGTCGTAGGGGATGCCCAGAAGGACCTCGGGCGATGCGTAGGCCGCTGAACCACAGTAGGTGGTGCTCAGGTCAGGGTAGCCGTGTGCCTGGCGGCCGAAGCCAAAGTCGGTGAGCTTGACGCGGCGCTCGTCTGGGCTCAGCAGCACGTTTTCGCACTTGAGGTCGCGATGCACCAGGTGGTGGTCGTGCAGGTAGCGCACTGCGCCGGCGATCTGGGCGAAGAGATCTCGCGCTTGCCCACCGGGGATACGTCCATTACGCTGCACTGCCTGTAGCAGGTCAGTGGCGGCTGCCTCCATCACGATGTACAGCTTCCCATTGCACACCTCGATGAATTCGAAGACGTGCACAATGTGCGGGTGCCGCACGCCCCGCAGAATAGACAGCTCGCGTGGCAGGAACTTGTTGACAAAGTCAGGCGGTGCACGCCTCCGGTCCACCACCTTTATGGCCACCGTGCCTTTGTACTTCTTGGACGTGGCCACCTTCACCTTGGAGTAACTGCCCTCGCCTATGGTGCGGCCCAGCTTATAGCCGAGTTCGCTTAGAAGTTTGTCGCCCGACATGGTGGCGCTTGGGGTGCGCGGGGAGCAGGAGGCGGCTGCTGTCGGGGGGCGGCCGGACTCCGATCTCGGGCCTAACCCATGGTGCTTGGCACCTGCACACCCGCACCCCCATGTGCCCACTCCCCAGGTCCCCGCCGCCGCGGTACCTTTTATTACCCAGGTAACAATTTCTGCCTTGTGAAGTGACTGCCGGCGTCACCCTGTCTCGGGGTGGGGCCCCCAATCCCACCCACGGGGCCCCCAAAGTCCTCGGGCTTTGTGACTCATATAATTTTGAATGATCAAACTTCCTGATGAGAGTCACTAGTGAGGAGTCCCAACTACCACGGGGCGGGGGGGGGTCTTGGGGGGGGCCGAGCAGAATCCATGTTTAGCATTAGAATGGGGTACTTCGTGAGTATGAAAACAAGCAGCTGGCTGCCCCCAACCTCGTGCACCTAGCCCTGATCTTGTGGAGACCGAAGCTGCCCGCAGAGTTCCCTGAGAGGGAGAACAGGGGCAAGGGGACTTGACTCAGTGACCTGCCTCCCTCAAAGTGGCTGGGGTTTCTGTCTGCCATGTGCATCGCTCCAGGTGGAAAATAACCCGGAGATATTTTAGGGTACCGGCCAGGGCACCCCAACAGAATCCATGTGTTATACCTGATGTGAACAAAAACAAGATTTCAGTAACAGGCGGCACAGTACCCCACGTTCCACCGCCGCTCGCAATCCTCACGTGACGCAGGTTCTCCAACCTCGTTCTAGACTTGCGCGACAGCTTCCGCCGCATTCATCATGGCGGTGCCCTCCATTGCGTAACTTCCGCCCGCGAGCGGAAATGCAAGATCCTGCGAACATGGCGGCGTCGAAGGTGAAGCAGGACATGCCCCCTCCCGGGGGCTACGGCCCCATCGACTACAAGCGGAACCTTCCGCGTCGGGGACTGTCGGGTCAGTGTCACCCTGTGCCTAGGGGTCAGGAGCTGGGCCTGCGGGACGCTGCGGCGGTTGTGGGGTGGGCCTCAGTTTTCTTTACCGTGAGACGGGAGGCAGATCCAGGGGTCCCTGATGGCTTCCTTATGACAGCGACATCTTTGGATTGTCTAGCGCTTACTTCGCTCTTGGCCCCCAGGCAGCCGCCCAGGAGGTTGACTCCGTTAATAATAACCCATTTACAACTGATTAGGAGATTAGTGCAGCCCGTACCCTTAGCCCTAGGCCACACTCCCGCGTCACTAGCTTCACTCATAGGGAAGCTGAGACCCCAGAGAGGCTGCGACCTTCTTCTGGGCCTTCCAGTCCAGCCGGCAACACTGAGGGGATTTTAAAGATGTTCGGTTCTGTGGGTCCTCAATGTTGCTCTATCCCCACCCTCAAACGATGACCCAGGAATATGTCTCATTAAGTTCGTGTTACTGAGTTCAACACATAAAATTTTGAAAGAGCCCCCCCCCCCCCATGGCGCAAAGGTTTAAGGACCGCACCATGAAGCTCTCCGAAGTCCCCTGCAGCACGAGCTCGATCCCCTGCTAGGGAGCTGACCCACATGAAGCAGCCGACCTCTCCTGCCCCACCTGCTGATTCCCTCAGTGGTATATTTCAGTCAGCCTGTTCTGCTCCCCACTCTGTCTCTGGTGAATCCTCTCACCTCCACCCTCCCAACCTCTTGCCTGTACCCCAGTTCTTGTATGAATAGTAAATAAATCTTTTTAAAACAATTTTGTAAGAAAACGGAACACACTCATGTTTTGCATCCAAAATATACGAGTTCAGGTGAATATATTTGTCATAACCCATCAAAGCTTACATTAAAAACTTGTGTATGTTACATAAATTATGCTTCAAAAGACAACAAAAAAATTATGAACATGGTAAAAATTGTAATAGTTCAAACAGTGGAAAAGTTTAAACAGGTGAAAACTCAAGTCTTTCTCTGTGCTTGTTTTTGTGTTTCAGAACAGAGATTGGCAAACTTTTTCTGTAAAGGAGCAGACAAATATTTTGGAGTTGTGGGACAGATGGTCTCTGTCCACTGCTACTGTTTTTGTTATATATATATATATATATAGATATATATATATATATATATATATAATAGTTTATTTTTACGTCATTTTGTGCATTTTTCCATCTCAGTTGTAATCCCCGTGGGCTTCCCATCACCAAATCACCCGTGTGCCATTACCATAGTCGAGTGCATTTCCTTCCCCCTCATTGTTTTTGATCCCACTCCACCCCCATAAAATGTCTCTGGTATATAGCTGTTCATCATTATTATTATTTTCTTGCCTGGTCCATTATATTCCTGCTATGAGTGAAACCATCCAGTATTTTTCCTTTTCTTTCTGGCTTATTTCACCAAGCTTGATCTTTCCAGCTCCATCCTTGTTGCTGCAAAGGCATGTGTTTTTGTTTTTGTTTTTGTTTTTTTTTGGTTGCTGAGTAATATTCCATTATGTGTATGTACGGCATCTTGTGTTTTATTTATTTATTTTTTAACACTGTTTGTCAATATAAAAGTGTTTTCAGCTGAAGAGCCTTACAAAACCAAGGTAGAGGCCAAATTTGGCACCACGTGGGGACTCAGACTTTAGAATAGAATGAAAGAATATAATGTGATCTGTCTCTCTTCATTTCTTTTTCAAGGTACTGTTGTCTTTCATATCCATATGATATATTTGCATATAGCTTATGCACATCCTTCTGTATACTTTAAATCATCTCTAGTAATTTAATACAGTGTAACTGTTCTATAAATAGTTGTTATGCTCTGTTTAGATAATAGTGACAAAAAAGAATCCTTGTTCAGGCTTATAGGCCTAACTAAACATATCCTTAAGTTGTGATTGTTTGAATCCATCAAGGATATATAGCTTGCTGATAGGGAAGACTGACTGTTTCACTTAACACCCAGACCAGTGAACCCCTCCTGTGTCCCATAAGATTTGTTTACAGATGTACATCCATGTGATTAGCACCTAGACCAGCCTGCAGAAGGATCCCATTCCTTAGACCTCACTGCAGGTCCCTCAGTCAGTATCTCTTTTTCTTTTTTTGAAATTTATTTAGATATATAAGAACTGGGGTACAGGCCAGAGGTGCAAGGGGCGAGAGTATTCACAGAGACAGAGTGGGGAACAGAACAGGTGATTGACTAAAGTACGCTGCTGAGGGGAGCAGCAGGCAGAACAGGAGAAGTCTGCCTCACATGTGGGTCAGCTCCCTGACCGGGGAGCAAACTTATGCTGCACATGCTGCAGTGGCTGCCAATAGCTTCATAGTACTGCACTTTAGCCCCTTGCACTCCAGGGAGGGCCCCAGCATCTCTTTTCATTTGTATATTATAAACAATACCTTTATCCCAGTTTTCTTCCTATTTATGACACAGCAGTGCTTCCCATGTGCCCTAAATACTGTGCCTGAGATTGCATCTCTGAATCAATCCTTGCTGAAGCATTTACAAACCCACCCCCTTCTGGTGGGTTTGTCTCTGTACCTACTATATTCAGTAACTAGTTGTCAAGTGTGCTTATAGTACTAGGCCCTGATGCGTCCTGAGTTCACAACCCAGCTGAGGATTCAGACGTATCACATCGTGATTTTGCATTGTGATAAGAATTTGGAATAACTTGGGCCTTCTTCAGACCAAAGTAGTCTGAAGGGAAGTGTCCGAGGAGTCCCTAAGTGGAGGGAACAGCAGGGTCAAAGGCCATACTCATCCACCCTGGGCCTCCCTCAAATTGCATCTGTCCCCTGGGCCTCCCTCAAATTGCATCTTTTGAGCCATGATTCCCCAAAAGTGACAATCTTTTCTGTCACCCAGCTCTCCACTCCCTTCTACACCCAGCAGGCAGGATTTTTTTTCTTAGGCCTTCAACCATTTTTATTGAAAGTCATGTAACATCTCTCCATGGTGGCACAATGGGTTAAAACTCTGCACTATGAAGCTATCACAGCCACTGTAGCACGAGATTGATCACCAGCCAGGGAGGCAACCCACATGGCATGGCAGGCCTCTCCTGACCCACCTGCTGCTCCCCTCAGTAGTATAGATCATTGATCTGTTTGTTCCGCTCCTGACTGTCTCTGGTGAATCCTCTCACCCCCACACCTCTGGCCTGTACCCCAGTTCTGTATGCATAAATAATAAGTCTTAAAAAAAAGTCACATAACATTTTGTATAGCTCATACATTTAATGTATACAAAGCACTAACTTTTTAAACTCTGCTCACAGTTGTGTGAACATCACCATGATTTAAATTTAGAACACTTTCATCACTTAAAAGGAGACTCCCATTCCTTCATCATGACTGGGGCTAGAGGGGCAGGAGGAGGGGCCTACCCCCACTTTCTTTTTGTCAGTGTATTATCTGATCTGGACATTTCACATAGCTGGAATCACACAGTAGGTGACCTTTTGTGTCTGGCTTCTCTCACTCTTTTTTTTTTTTTTTAAGATTTATTTTTATTTATGCATACAAGACCAGCGGTGTGGGGTGGGGGTGGGCAAGGAGAGTTGAGAGGATTCACCAGAGACAGAGTGGGAAGCAGAACAGGCAGCCCTACTGAAATACACTGCTGAGGGGAGCAGCAGGTGAGACATGAGAGGTCGGTGCTATGTGATCCCTGGCCTGGATCAAATTCATGCCACAGTGGCTGTCAGTAGCTTGATAGTGCTAAGACTTAGACCCCTGCACTACCAGGGAGGCCCTTTTCTCAATCAGTTTTTGAGGTTCTATGTTTTCGTGTATGCCAGAGCTTCCTTTTTATGTCTGAATAGTATTCCATCCTGTGACCAGACCACATTTTATGTATCCATTTACCAGTTGAACAATTGGGTTATTTCCACCTTTTGGCAGTTGTTTAACAGTGCTGCTTTGAACATTCCTTTACATGTTTCTGGTCAAGATGGTTTCATTTCTCTTGGGTGAAATTTCACCCAGGAGTGGAATTTTCTGGTTTATATAAGTCTACATTTAACATTTTGAGACACTACCAGCCTTCCAAATTGACTGCACCAGTTTATGCTCTTACCTGTAACATATGGGAGTTTCAGTTTTTCTACACCTGAACAAGACTATTTGCCCTTATTTTTAAAATTTTAACCATGCTAGTGGGTGTGAGGTGTATTTCATTATAGTTTTGATTTGCATTTCCTTGGTGACTAATGGTGTTGACTATTACGTGTCCATTGACTGTTTGTGTAGCGTCCTTGGAAAAATTTCCGTTCACGACCTTTACGCATTTTTGAATTGGGTTGATCATCTTTTCATTTTTGAGTTTTAACAGGTCTTCATATATTTGGAATGCTGCTCCCTTATCAGATAAATATGACTTATACTGTTATTATTTATACAGATACGTGATTTATGTTTAATAACACAGATTTGTGTTTGTATCTATACAACTGAGCTGAAATTCTGCTGATTGATGGTGTCTTTTGCAGGACAAAAGTTTTAAGTTTAAGTTCATCTGCTTTTTTCTTTTATCTTTTGTGCTTCTGGTGTCATATCTAAGAAACCATAGCCTCATCCAAGGTCATGGAAACTTCCTTCACTGTGTTGTAAGGGTTTTATTGTTCTAGCTCTTACATTGAGGTCTTTCATACATTTTGAATTAATTTTTGTGTTTGGGGGAAGGAGGGAGCACACTTTATTCTTTTTGTATGTGTCTATCCAGTTGCCCAATTTGCTGAAAAGGCTGTTCTTTCCCATTGAATTGTTTTGGCACACTTGTCCAAAGTCAATTGACCATAAATGTTAGGGTTTATTTCTGGAATCTCAACTCTGTCCCATCAATGTAAGTATCTAGCCTTATGACAGTGCAGCTCTCTCTTGTACACACAGCTGTGGATGGTGAAGTTTAGTTCTCCAACTTTGTTCTGTTTCAGAATTGTTTTGGCTATTCTGGTCCTTTGCATTTCCTATGAATTTCACCATCTGCTTGTCAATTTCTGCAAGGCTAGTGAGGGAAAGGTTGGGATTCTGGTGAGGGAGGGGTAGGTTGGGATTCTGGTGGGGGAGATTGGGATTAATGGGAAGGAGAGTCAGGATTCTGATGGAGAGGACATTAGGGCCTGATGAGGACAGCATTGATTCTGGACCTCAGTTTGGGACTGCTGCTGTCTGAACAATGTTAAATTTCAATCCTTGAGAAAACAACATGTGTTTCCACATATGTAGGTCTCCTTATACATGACCAAATACCCTTCTGGCTTCCTCCTTGCTGGCCTCTACACCTGACTGGCAGCTTCAAGGCACACACACCCTGAGGGCCTTGGCCTTCCCACCCCCAAAGGAGAGATGAGTTATTGCCTATATCATTCTAAAGGCCATTTTGGACCTTCACTTGGGTCTGGGTAAGAAAGGAGGCCTCTGGGTCCTTCTGCTGCTGTTGGAAGCTTGAGGTGGTTCTGCAATGCTCTGTCCAGAGAGAAAACATTGAGAGAACAGGGAACTGGTCTGGGCACTTAGACCTCTTGGAAGATGGCTTGCCTTTGAGCAAACATAGGAATCAGGGTACCCTCACTTCTCAGCTCGGATACCATGGAAGTATCTCAATGCAAGCTCTCATTTTTAACAGGTTGAATGAACTAGGTAGGGTTAATGACAGAGCCAGCTTGTCATCCCTCTCCACATCCAACAGAGGTTTCTGTGCTGGAGCACAGAAGAAAAAACTGAAGAAAAAAGATAAGGGCAGGGATATGGGCGGTCCTTGCAGATACCACATAGAACCCAGATTCTCAGAGCCCTGACACTGCCCTTCTATTCACTCAGGGTTATCTGGAAGTAGAACTGTCCCAGCAACCGCCAGGCTTGTGCAGAGAAGAAAGTGGAAAGATGAGGGCCTTGGGCAAGCCAGCTCCAGTCAAGCCTCAGGAGATGGGCCCTTCTTGAAGACCCCAGCAGGCCCCCAGCCTGGCAGTCAGGATTACAGTGGGAGAGCCTGCTGTTGCTCATTAATATTCATGGAAGCCTGTCCCCCTGAGTCTGGGCAGGAGGTTTCACCCCACTAAGCTGAGAGGCAGCAATACCCTCAGGGTGCTCAGGGGTGATTGGGCATCTCTGCAGGACATTGCCTGTTTCTGGCAGCTCTGTCCAGCTCCCTGTGGGCAGCATACAGAGAGGTAACCCAGGCATCTGGGAGCTTCTATGAAGCGGGACCTAACTGTGGACACTGTCCTTCCCCATGGGACCAGCCCGCTGACTGCAAACATAAACATCTAGACCCTTGGGCCCTCCCACAGTCATTGCCCACCAGTACCTTCCAGAAGCCTCAGCATGGGGGCAGAGGTAAGAGAAGCTGAGGCAGCCCGCTGCTCTGCCTGCTGAGTGGGTGAGACAGCAGTCAGCAGCTGCTGAGGAGCAGGCCTGAGGATGAGGGCCAGCGGGCATGCTCAGAAACAAAAATGTAATCTGAAGAAATGGGTATCCGTGATGGTGCTGGTATCTGTGAGTAGGATGGAGGAGGCATGAGGGGTTTCATTCATGCTGCTGGAGAATTTACACAGTGATTGGATGATGCTTCACAAGAAGAAAGGACAGGGTTGCCTTTCTGCCATGTGCTGAGTCTGTGGCCCTTTCCCCACAGGCTACAGCATGTTTGCTGTGGGCATTGGGACCTTGCTCTTCGGGTACTGGAGCATGGTGAAGTGGAACCGGGAACGCAGGTAGGTCCCCGTCTGGGGGAGGGGATACATAAGGCCCTACCATCCTTTAGGCCCTGAATATGCAGCACTGACCCAGCAGGTCTACACCTGGTCTTTACCCTCAAGAAATGAGTAGTAAACCTGGGGGCTAGTTACCTGTGGGGGTGGGGGGTGGGATGGGTGTGGGAGGGGCAGGTAGGGAGGACAGGCTGGGAGTGTTCTCTTAGTGTTATCTTGTGGGTCATGAACAGACAGCAAGTTAACAAGACCTCAGAAAGCAGTCCATGTGAGACAATGGCCTTTTATCCATCAGGGCTTGCAGTGGCTTCTGTTTTCACTCAGCTTCCTCATTTCATCCAGATACCCTGCCAGGTGGCCCCTCATTGCATACCTCCTTGCCTCCCCCACCCCCCACTTCTACACTTAGTACCCCCTTGTCCCTAGTACCCTGTTGAATTCTCTTACTTGTGCCCCCACCCACCACCATCACAGGGCAGGGAATTCTGGTGGTCAGGACTGGAGCAGGCCCAGCAAGTGGAGGCTGCTGGACACAGATGAACTCAGGAGTACCTAACTTGAGTTGAGGCCTGGCCCAGACTCCCAGGATGCACCACCTTGGGGAGATGTACACAGCCACTACCCCATTGTACAACTATGGTGGGGACAGTGGTTTGGAAGGATTACTACCCTGGGCATGAGGAGGGGTAAGTGAGTAGAGAGGGCAAGAGGGGCTGGAGAGGGAACTTAATTTTTACCCTGGGATGCTGTGAGACTCCTTATAATAAGAGAATAGAGCCAGAGGGCCACATCACTGGGTATGCAGGCTCTGCCTGCCCTTTGATACCCCAGTTATTTTGAGACAATAGGACATGGTTTTGTAAGGCCCAGAGTCCTGTGCTGAACATTCCCTGTACCACAATTATCAGGCCTAGGCTATTTTGGGGATTAAAAAAAATTTTTAATTGAAAAGAAAGTGTGAAGCCAGCAATCTTGTGAACCAAAGCCTGCATCATCTTCCTACCTCCACCCTCATCTTGGGCCCCTATAGGCAGATTCAACTGCCCGAGGCTGTATCCAAAGGCTTACCTCATCCCCAACCCTTCCCACCCATTACCCTGGGTGTCTGGGCCCCTCCACCCTCCCTATACATCACCCTAGGTAGTCCCAACTCCACCCTGGTCTGATCTGGGTATTGGTTTTGGATTTGCAGGCGCCTACAGATTGAGGACTTTGAGGCCCGAATTGCACTGATGCCGCTGTTTCAGGCAGAGAAGGACCGGAGGTTGGATTGCCACAACCAGGGGCAGAAGGGCATGGACCTGCGTGCTTTGACTTAACAGCCAAAATGCAGAGAGACCCCCAGCAGATACCCAAGTGGAAGGGCAGGAAGGGGTGTTGGGCTGAGGCAGAAGGGTCATTATGTGCAGGATGGACAGGGGGAGGTGATGGGGTAGACCAGAGGGGAATTAGTACCTTTGGGAGAAGCTGGAGCTTGTCCCCCACCTCTCCTGCTATCACTGTAGGGTCCTGCGGATGCTCCGGGAGAACCTGGAGGAGGAGGCCATCATCATGAAGGATGTGCCTGACTGGAAGGTGGGTCTGGGAAGGAAGGGTAAGAATAGAAAACCCAGAACCCGGAGGGGTACTGGGTGTCCAGTGTGAGGATGAGGTAGCAACAGCCTGTGATGTACCCACAGTGGCTATCAGACCTGGTGAAGTGCACTAACCCATACCCATACCACTGTCCCTGCAGGTGGGCGAGTCCATGTTCCACACAACGCGGTGGGTTAACCCTATAATGGGTGAGCTGTACGGGATGCGCCCCAACGATGAGATTGTCAATGCCACCTACGGCTTTATATGGTACACGTAGAGCCTGCACCCCTTGGATGTCTGCACCCTAACCCCTCCCTACCAGAAGAGAATAAAGACTCTGGAGACCACCCATCTGTGTCCCGGGGACTGAGTTACTTAGGTGGTGGGTGGGGTTGTCACAAACAGCTTGAATGCTCAGTTTGAAGACTTGGGAGGGGGGCCTCAAACCACCCAGAAGCTGTGCCCGAATTCACTACCACCTTGGGCCCCCAAACATGCTTGAGCCCTCACCTCATTGTTGAGACCCTTCCAGACTAGGGGCTTCATAAGGGTGTGGAGGTGGATTGGGAGCCCAGATAGCTCAGGGGCATAGGGGAGCTGTAGAGTTGTTCCTTGCCCCCAGCTCAAAACCCCATACCCCAGTGGCCTGCCTATCACTGCCTTCAGCCTTGGTTTTCCTGCCAACGACTCTCTGGACACCACCCACACCTCGGGTTCCCTCAGCACCAAAGGGTTAAGTCAGCCGCGCCCTCTGGCCAATGGGTTCGTGCAGCGCCCTCTCAGTGTCTCCTGATTGGCTGATGCGAGGTGGGTGGATGGAGGGGTGGGCGCTCCCTGCCCCAGGATGCGCTTAAAAGGCCGTGAGGCTGGCTGCGCACTCCGGCTCGGCTCGCTTCGGCCATGAGCAGCTCAGACCCGGTGGAGGCGCCCGAGGAGCGGCAATTCCTCAGGTCAGTTGGGGTTTCCACAACAGTTGAGGACATGGGTGAAAGGGGGCTTGGGGTAATGGATTGGATGCAGACCATAGGTAGGGAGCAGGGATTTGGTGGGCATAGATAAGAGGCTGAGACATGGGTGGGGTGGCACCAGTGGACATGGGCAGGACACCGCAAAATAGATGGGGATGTGACTTGGAAGGGACCCTGCAGAGTGGGTTGGGGCATCCCAGCCCCATCCCAGATTTCACTGAAGAGACTAAGCCAGTCTCCAAGGCCCGCAAAGCCGTGTTGCTGGGGAAACTGCCTTCATGGCAGGCCCACCCCTTGTGAATTATTCATTAAGCTGTGACTTCACCTATCTTGCCTATCACCCCCAGTCAGGACCCATCTTCTTATACCTCAGTTGCAGGCACTATGGAAACCTAGTTCCCCACCTGGTAAGAATAACATTTTTTTAGCTCAAATGATCACATCCCTGGGTGGTCCACCCCTTGTCCATAGGATACTGAGAGGTAGAGGAGGAAGTCAAGCCGGAGCCAGGCTTGGATGAATTCTGAACACGTGGCCAGGTGCCAGTGGGTTGGTGAATTTAGGGTCTGGATCTGGCAGCTGTGGCCTTGTTTTTCACCATGTTCCAAGTGGTGCTCCTGTATCCTCTAACGTCTGCCATATAATCCCAGCAGGACTGTGGACCTCACCACAAGCCAGCTTCTTGTTTGACCCTATGTTCACTCTTCTCAAGCCAATACAAACCAGTGACTCAGTCTAGAGACCTAGCACACCTAGGCAGGGGGAGGAGAGTATCCTGGAAGCTGGAGCTGTGACTTCAGCTGCTGTGGGGGTTGGTGGGGTGCTTAGGAGTGGGTAGTGGAGGAACTAGCAAGCGGAGAGAAGGCAGGGAGATTGCAGACATAATGGGGTATGTGTGGGCTTAGTGAAGAATTTGAATATTCTCAGTACTGAGGAGTTGGGGATGGAGTGATATGATCTGCCATTCAAATTTCAAACCCCCAGAACTTGTAGTGAATTTGGGGGGCATGAGATTGCTGGAGGCATCACATGAGCATAGTAGGGGACTATTGGGTAGAAGCATGAGGTGGAAAGGAGCAGATACAGCTGAAAGCAGGGAGGATCTGGTATGAGCACTCACCTCAGGGCCCTCCTCAGCCTCTGGAAAGTATCATGGGAGGGCCAAGCCCCGGTCCCTTGGTAACTAGAACATCTTAGCCCTTCTGGGGCTGACAGGCTAATCCTGGGTCCTCACTATTCTCTATAAGGTGAAGTTGGGAGAAGCAAGATGCATCCTTAAATGTCACCTCCCTCCCCCCAACCTCTACCCATGACATCTCTGCCCTGTATCCCTCCCATACTGCTTATATCCCATCCGGACCTACTGCTGCCCTGTCACTTCCCCCTGCTGGGCTCCCAGCCTAGACTGCTCTCTGCCAAGGAGTCCCCATTATCACTCTAATCAGTTAGTCAGGAAATAATGTTCCAAGTGGTGGCCAGAGGCCAAAGCTTGAAGGCACAGGAATAAGAGGAGGAATGGAGTTTTCCCACCCTCCTCCATGATCCTTCCCTGAGGGAGCAGCTAGAGCTATCATAAAATGAAGGAGGATGTATGCGCCATACTCTTAAACTCTCCTCTGATGTTCTTCCCTGGGAACCAGGCCTGCCTGGGGGCATCTTGCCTCTGGTCCCATGAGTTTTACCCCACTTAATCCTTTAACCTCATCCCACATAGGCTGCAGTCAAACCTGGGGTTGAGTCTAGGAGTGATATCACCTCCCTTCCCTAAGCATCCATCTCCATCTGTGTATGTCCCTCAGAAGTGCTTTCTTGACCCAGTTTCTTAGTATTGTTCACTCTGCTACCGGCACATGGGTCTCTCATCTATTTCTTGAACACATCAAGCTCATTCCATCACTGGGCCATGGCCCTCAGTGTTTTTGCCACCTGGACTACCTCCCATAGTTCTCCAGGCCTCCAGGAAACCTCTTGAATTCCCATCACTTGGCGTTCCTTGTTCCCCACCTACACCCCTCCTGCTGCCCTGGAAGCTGAGCTGCAAAATTGGCTAGAAGACTGTGGTCTTCTGCTCAAAGAGGAATCTCAGGATTCATTCCACCAAACTTCTGCCATCTGTAGTCTGCTTCTGCCTTGCTCACACCCTGTGTGCGGTCCTTGAGATGGACCGTAAAGGTGGGAACCCTGTCCTGAATGACCCTGGGCACATCACTTACCTTCTTTTTCCTAAGCCTGGTTCTTTTGTTATCATTATTGTTATACACACTCTGGGGTCACTGAGCTGGGGGTAGAGGACCTGCCTAGGGGAAGCTGGTATCAGGTGTTAGTTCTGCCCAGCCTTCTGAATCTGAGTTTGGAGTGAGAAACAACTTCAGATGCTCAATGCCTGTTCTCTTTTGCTGCGGACACAAAGTACCTGCTCCTTGGAAGCCCTTGAAACCAGGAAAAGCTTGGTCCCGACACCTGTAAGGGTTCAATACTTGGTTTAGTGCTCTGCTGTCACCACCTTAAAAAAAATTAAAAAAAAAAGATTTATTTATTTATACATATAAGAACTGGTGTATAGGCCAGAGGTGTGGTGGGTGAGAAGATTCACTAGAGACAGAGTGGGGAGCAGAACGGGCAATTGAAATACACTGCTGAGGGGAGCAGCAGGCCAGACAGGAATGGTGGGTCACTTCCCTGGGGGGATTGAACTCCGGCCACAGTTGCTGGGGATGGCTTCATAGTGTTGCCTTTAACCCATTGTGCCACCAGAGAGGGCCCTCACCACCTTAAAAATTCTTGAATTTTTAAAACTTTATGTATAAAAGAGCTGGGGTGTAGGATCGAGGTGCTGATAGAGTGGGAGCAGAGCAGGTAGATTGAAACAAACTGCTAAGGGGAACATTGGGTGAGACTGGAGAGGTCTGCTGTGCCCTGTGGGTTAGTTGCATGTGGGTCACTCCCTGAACAGGGATGGAACTTAGGTGGTTGCAGTGATAGCTCTGAGCTTAACCTCAATGCCACCATGGAGGTCAAAATTCTTAATATTTTTAAAATAAGAGACCCCCCTACACTTGCATTTTGCACTGGGCTTCAAAAGATCCAGCTTGTGGTCCCTTCACATTCATGAAGAAAATGCAGCTCAGAGAGATAAGATAGTGAGTCAGTGCCCAAACCTTACATCAAGTGAATTGACCCTATCTGACCATAATTATTTTATCACCTCCCCTAAAGACAGGTTGTCATTGGGGCTCATAACTGCCTGGAGTGAGCCATCAAACTCCTTGGCAGCCTTCCAAGCTCAACGACCTACACCCCCTAACCCCCCAATGCAGTCAACCCCTCCAGTTACCTGGAGTTTGCTTAGTAGTTCCACTGTCTGAAATCCATCTATCACCTCCATCAAAGTCCTTCATTCTTCATTTCCCCTTGTAGTTTCCTCCTGCCTTGGGGGTCCTGTACCTAGGCAGGATCTAGTTTTCCTGAGGCCTGGGGCAGTAGACCCAACTGGTGCCACCATGGTCACCAGAGGGCGCCCGTACCTCAGGCTCCGACTCAAAACTCTTGCTCCCAGTGATGTGTGTCATTCAATGATGTGTGTCACATGGGGAAATGGGGGATGCTTTGGGCTACAGTAGCTGCATAAGGATGGGCTAGAACATTGGTGGAACATTTCTGGTTCTGTCTCTAAGCCTTTAACTGTCTGTATTTCTGACTATCACTGCCCACTCTATCGCTCAGCACAGCGGAGGCGGCTGCTCTGGAGCGTGAGCTACTGGAGGATTATCGTTTTGGGCGTCAACAACTGGTGGAATTGTGTGGTCATGCTAGTGCTGTGGCTGTAACCAAGGTACTTGAATCCTAATCTCTGACCTTGACCCCATCCAGTCAGGCAGTGCCCTTGTACCACAGCCTAGTGCCTCTGAGGCTAGGATGGTCCAGCTCATCTCTCAGATGGAGAAACTGAGACCCAGAGAGAATCATCACTTCTGGACGGGCAGGGCCCAAGATTCATAATATCAGCTAGGGTTAATCGAAGATGGGGGTCCTCAGAGAAGTGGACATTGGGGGAATCAAAGACTGAGACCACCACAGACATGCAAAGACAAGTCTGGGTTCCTTTTTTTTTATTTTTTAAGATTTTATTTATTTTGTTTAGAAGAACTGGGGTATAGGCCAGAGCTGCAGGGGGTGAGAGGATTCACCAGAGACAGAGTGGGGCGCTGAGCAGTCAGATCTACGGAAATACACTGCTGAGGGGAGAAGCAGGTGGGACAGGAGAGGTCTGCTGTGCCATATGTGGATCACCTCTCTGGTGGGGATTGAACTCAGATGGTTGCAGTGACAGTGCTGAGATTCAACCCCTAGGCCACCAGGGAAGCCAAGACCTGGATTCCGTAAGGGTGCCTGTCAGCTATTAACTTCCCTTTGATGGAGCCAAACAAGTTGGGGAGAGCAGAGTCACCAGAGAGTCAGGGTAGGCCTGGAACAGAAAACCAGTGCTCATAACTACTGAATTAAAGAAGAGGATATATGTGCTCTCCCTGGTGTTACAACAGGTTAACGTGCAGCCCTATGAAGCTGTCTGCAGCCACTGCAGCATGAATTTGATCCCCTGGCCCGGGGGTGACCCACACTGCACAGCAGACCTCTCCTGTCCTGTCGGCTGCTCCCCTCAGCAGTGGATTTCATTCAGTCTGCCTATTCTGTTCCCCACTCTGTCTCTGGTGAATCCTCTCAACCTCTGTATCGCTGGCCTATACCCCAGTTCTTTTATAATATACATATATAAACAAAATCCTTAAAAAAAATAAAGAAGAGGTTATATGCACAGGTTCCCAAGGGCATAGAGCCTGAGAGACATACTGAGAGGATGAGATACAGAGACAAAGACAGACACTGGAGGAAGGTGATGAGGAGAGACACAGTCTGAGACAGAAAGAGGTGAAATAGGCAAATGGAAGGAGAGAGGAGGAGGGCATGTCATGGTAGGTTGGAAAACTACTCCCCTCTGCCCTCCTCAACTTTGGGGCCTCTGGGAGGGGCCAAGGCCTGGAGACATGGGTGGGGAAGGAGCAGCCAGTATGGTGGAAAAAAGTGGAAGAATGTCTGCAACTCAGGCTGAGAATAAACAAACCACTCTCAGTTCCTGCAGTAGGAAGCACGTTTTCCTGCTTGGATTTGGCAGAGCCTGAGGCAAGGAGTCTGTGACTCCAATGAGGAAAGTGAAGCCCTCAGATGCCCTGCCTCTCCCCAGAATGCCCTTACCTTCCATCCAATACCATCACTTGATCCAAGCCCTGTTCCCATTGCTACTCTGGGCCTCAGTTTCCCCCCCTGGATGAGGAGGAATTCTAGTGCCATGCTTTGTCTTTGCGGTGTCCCTTGCCAGGTGTTCCCCTTGCCTGCTCTCTCCCGGAAGCAGAGGACAGTACTGGTGGTATGCGGCCCGGAGCAGAATGGGGCTGTGGGATTGGTCTGTGCCCGGCACCTGCGGGTGTTTGTGAGTAGCAAGTACCCCTTCAGCCTCCCAGGGTCACACCCACTCTGTCCATGCAGAAATTACTTCTTCCCCTTCATGTTACCCCAGGGGGACATTGAAGCTAAACAGGTCACAGAATATGCCCACAGAAATTGCCTTGCCAATGGTGGGGTCTACTGCCTGGTACCCAGATCTGGGGACTAAGGGTCAGTGGAGAGGATGAGAAGGTCCCAGGTCTGACCTCTTCCTGCCCCCCTGCAGGAGTATGAACCAACCATCTTCTATCCCACACGCTCCCTGGACGTTCTACACCAGGACCTGACCACCCAGTGTGAGAAGATGGACATCCCCTTCCTTTCCTATCTGCCCACAGAGGTCAGCACTCTTGGCAACTGGGGTGGGGAGGTGGGGGACAATGCCCCAAGGCTGCCTCCTGACCCTTCCTGCCCACCAGGTCCAGCTCATCAATGATGCCTATGGGCTAGTAGTGGATGCCGTGCTGGGCCCCGGCGTGGAGCTGGGTGAGGTTGGGGGCCCCTGCACACGTGCGCTGGCCACACTCAAGCTGCTGTCCATCCCCCTTGTGAGCCTGGACATTCCTTCAGGCATGCCAGGTGGAGGGGGGCATGTTTGGTCCTGGGGGCTAGGGTGGAGTCTCCCAGTATCCCAGCTTCTGACAACCCCATCTGACTGTCAGCCCTGAACCTTAATTTCCCCAGCATGGATAGATGGCGTATCCTGGGTGAGGGTGAGGGACAGGTATCCATCCCTTGGACAGGAAAAAGGTTGATGCCTAGGTGACCCCAGGTTCCCTCCCTCCCATGCCCAGTCCTGTGTGCCTGCTGCCTACCCTGGCCCAGTCTCCCGGGCAGACGTGAGCTCACTCAGCAAAGGCCTCGCCCATCCTGGCCGCCGCCCCATGCCTGTTGGAGCCATTAGGCAATGGGCAGATGGAACAAACAGTCGCTGGCCAGCCGGACCCTTCACAGGAGTGGCAAGACTCAGGGATGCCCCTGGGTTTGCAAGACCCTGGAGCCATCCCATCAGGGTGACATGGAACTGGATAGGAGGGCCGATGGAGGAGGTGGACTCTCAGGTCTGAGGCTTCAGGCTCAGTCTGAATGGATAGCCAGAGACAGAGAGGGTAGCCCTGTTAGGTCAAAGAGGGCTATTAAGTGTCTCTAGTCTGGGGGTGGAGGCTAGGGTCCGAGAATGAAGGGCTAAAATCAGAGGGAGGAGGCCCCAGCTCAGGATAGAGGCAGGGAAGAAGTCAGGACCCCTAATCTGTGAGTGGAGGCCCAGTTGAGAAGTTCAGTGGTGGGGAGTGGGGAGAGTCATGTCATGCAAAGAAAGGATCTAGCCAAAGTGAAAGATGTCAGGTCAGAGGAAAATCTCTAATCAGAGGGAAGGGGATGGGGACTCAAGTTGGGGTGGGGAGAGCGGCATATCCTGTCAGAGGCAAGAACCTGGAGCAAGGAGACAGGTCTGATGAGGGAGGTCTGCTTTAGGGTGCAGGCAAGTCTCTAGTCAGAGGGGAGGCTGGTCTTGAAGTCTGGATGGGAAGACCCATTGTTCCAAGTAACGGGATTGAGAGGAGGGAGGTATGGGGACAGGCAGGGGTCAGCAAGTAGAGTTGCGGGCCTGAGTGGGAAAGGGCAGCAGGTGAAACTGATGTAGTCTGAAGATAGAGGCCGAGTCAGATGCAGGAGGAAGGTTAGCAGGATGGGAGCAGGGCCAGGAAAACATGAGGGCAGAGGCTCTGGTCAGAGGGAAAAGGAATCACCTCCAAGGATGGGAAGTGACCGGTGGAGGGTGGAGGTTCAGTTCTTTGGGGAGGCAGGTGTGACCAAGACTCACGTATCAGAGCAGAACCTGGGTCTCACCCGGAAGAGGAAGTGGGTGTCGGGGCGACGGGACTCTCCTCTGACGGTGACCCTCTCCCGCCCTCCTCCCTAAGGCTGGGACGCGGAGACGGGCGGCGACGCCGAAGACGGGCTCCGGCCCGACGTGCTGGTATCACTCGCGGCGCCCAAGCGCTGCGCAGGCCGCTTCTCCGGGCGCCACCACTTCGTGGCCGGTAGGTTCGTGCCCGACGACGTGCGCCGAAAGTTCGCCCTGCGCCTTCCAGGGTACTCGGGCACCGACTGCGTTGCGGCGCTGTGACCGTGACCGCCCCCGTGCCAATAAACGTGTTCCTCTGCCGCCCGGCTCAGTCTCCTCTGTCCGCGGGGCCGCCGTGAGGGTGGGCAGCCTCTGGAGGCACTTCCCACAGTCTGGTGGAGGGTGGAGGAGAAAAAGAGAGGGGAGACTTGCAGCTTGCTTGGTGGCCAGTAGCCAATCGACTGAAGTTAGACTGGAAAGAGGATTTCCAGTCGCGGAAAGCGTGGAGTTTCGGGCGGCTTCGGGCTCAACTCCAAGAGGCTCTTCCTGCAGGCAGCTTGAGGAGGATGAAGGGTGGGCTGTGAGAGGGACTCTAGCCGACCGAAGGAACGGAACTCAGGTCAGCCTGGGGGCGGAGGCACAAGCGGACAAACCCAGGGGGCGACCCATAGTGGTTGCTAGAGTACTGAAGTCACCCGGGGGCAGGAGGCGTGGCCGTAGGGCGTGGCTTGTCGTGGGTTCCCGCCCACACCCTCTGCCTCCTGCTAAACCCTCCCGAGCCAACCCCAGCTCACTGTGGAGCCAGGAGTTTCCCTCCGATGCTCAGAACCGGCCATGGCATCACCGCCGCTACTGCTCTGCTTCCTTATCGCCGCTGCGCTGCTGGCGGGGGCCCTAGGTGAGGCGCCCCCAGACCCCAGCCCAGCCCTGTAGGCACCGAGTGTCTGGCAGCAGCTTGACTTGCAGCCGGGCCTGGAGAAAGAACCCAGGGACTGATCTCTTCCCCAGGCTGGCCTGGTGGCAGAGTAAGGGGGGAGCTAGTGAGGGGGGCAACGGGAGAGAATCTGGGGTGGGGAGGGTCACCTTTTGCTCTCTGCCCTCCTGGAAGAGACGCTAGGGGCACCCGAAATGTAGATTTGGACAGCAGGTTCCTTTGGGTTCCCCGGGACTGCAGGGTGCTCTCTGAACCCCAGTGTAAGGATCCTAAAGCATCCTTTGGCCCCTGGTGAAGAGGACAGAGCCATTGCTTCCCAACTCCCCCTCCCACACACATACCACTCAGAAAAGAAATTTCTATCTCCTGTAATTTCAGTAGTGCAGGGAACTGGGCCCATATCTCAGATGAAGAGATTGAGGCCCCAAGAGGGAAGGGGATTATCAGAGGCCATCACCCAGCCCAACTACCTCAGAGAACTTCAGGCAGAGAATCCAAGTTAGATTCCAAGGGCTTCCTACTGACAGCTTGAGTCTGGAGTGCAGGGAGGGAAGGTACTGAGGGATGGACTTCCAACCCTCCAAATGTGGGAATGCAGACCAACCTGGAGGTAGAGGGACAGCTGGCTGAACTATCAGTTGATGAAGACACCCTGGAGGAAAAATGGATCTGGAGAAACTCCTCTAGACCATAGTGTGGGGGCTGTCAGAAGGAAATAAGGGTTTTGGGGAACAGTCGGGGAGGTCATGAGGCTTCTAGAGGAGGAAGCACTATAGTACTTGGGTTTGGCTTTTCATACCCTCAGTTTCTCCTCTGTGAAATGGGGGTGATTGGATAGCACTTTGCATAAAAGGAATCCATAGTGGTCCCAACAGTATGCTTCCGCCCACCCCCACTCCTCCCTCAGGCACGACCACCACTGAGGAGCCCACAGCATCCTCATCATGGGGCCCTGAAGGTCCAACACTCGGTCCTGGCCAGCCCTCACCAGCCCTGGAGGACTGGGAAGGTGAGTCAGCCTGTGACTGAGTACTGGCGCTCCCATGGACTCACTGTGTGAGCTCTGGCTGGTGGGGGTCACATGAGGAGAGGATACAGGTTAGGTGAAGAGGCAGAATCCCTGGATATGGCAATTCCTAGTAGTGGTACCCTGGGAGGTCTAAGTTTTAGGAGCAGGGAGTAAAAAAGTCCAGGCTGTGTGCCAAGAAAGAAGCTGGGGGTAGGGTGGGGTGGTGGGCCAATCTTCTCAGGTAAGGCAAGGACCTAGGCATTCTGGAAACTGGGGTTGATAGAAGCAGATGACCTGTGGGAAGGTCAGGCCCTTTTTCCAGTTGCTTCTGCTTCAGCAGAGATTGCCCCAGGGGTTTAAGCTTCCAGATGGTTCTCACCAGAAGCTGCCAGGCCTAGAAAGCCACAGCTAGGGTTAGTCACAGGTAGCTCCCTTCTCTGCCTCACATTTGTGAGTTCTAAATTCTGAGTGTGGGAGCTGATGAGAAGTGAAAAGATCTCAGCGTCCACCAATGGGTCAGCTAATACATAAGGCACTAGGACAGGCGTGGGGGTGGAGTGCGGCGGTCAGACTCTCTGATCCCTTTACAGCTCCTTCTGCTCGGGTGGGTACCTGCATCTCAGCCAGCCCGTGTACTATAAGGGGGAGGGGAGGACCTCCTCAGGCACCTGAGGCTGGGCAAGCTGCAGCTTCCTCGCTGCACTCAGTGATGGGGCCCGACAGACAGACAGGCCCGGGTCCCAGAGCGTTGATGTGCTCGCAGAGGCCAGCGAGTGGACGTCCTGGTTCAACGTGGACCATCCGGGCGGCGACGGTGACTTCGAAAGCTTGGCCGCCATTCGCTTCTATTACGGGCCAGCTCGCGTGTGCCCGCGGCCGCTGGCCCTGGAGGCACGCACCACCGACTGGGCCCTGCCGTCCGCGGTTGGCGAGCGCGTGCATCTGAACCCCACGCGCGGCTTCTGGTGCCTCAACCGCGAGCAGCCGCGCGGCCGCCGGTGCTCCAACTACCACGTGCGCTTCCGCTGTCCGCTTGGTAAGGGCCCTCGCACCCGGACGCCCCCAGCCACTCGCCCATGCATGGGCGGGGCCTTGTGGATGGGCTGGGCCAGGGTGGGAGGTGTCAGAGGTAAATTGGGCGGCGTGGGGTGTGGGGAGGATGGAACCCACCGCTGAGGTCGTGGATGGTGGGGCAAGAATGGGACTCCGTTGGTGAATGGTCAGGGTCTCATGGACCTGGATGAGGGTATGAAGAGGCAGGAACCTTTAGGATCTATGACCAAAGAGAAGCTAGAGCAGTTAGAGACCGTGCTTTGAAAGGTAGAGTCCGACAAATAGCTGGTTGGGGGCAGAAAAGGGCCCGGAAAATCTCCCTGTCGCTGCCTTCATTTGCACATCTGAAACAGCTTACTTCTGTGGAATGCTTTGAGCCTAAAAGGTGTATGGGACGCAGGGAGAACAATAGGGCTAACTAACCTCGGGAGCGGGGGAACTTTAAGCGGAAGCTATGGTGGGATACCACACTGAACTGTCCACAGGTGCGCCTGGGGAACACTGATGTGGCCAGTGGGCAGGCGGGGTCTTTTCCCAGTCTCACCTTTTCTCCAGGTTTTCAAAAGGCTCAGTCCCAGGGGTGGATGGCGCCTAACCCTCCCTCCCTCCCTGCCCTCCTCACAGAGGCCGCTTGGAGCACCTGGGGCCCATGGGGCCCCTGTTCAAGGAGCTGCGGGCCAGGCCGTCGTTTGCGCCGTCGCAGCTGCCCAAGCCCCACTGGGGACAGGTGTCCAGGGCGTCCCCTGGAGACACAGAAATGCGTGAGACTTCCTTGTCCAGGTAGGAGGGGTACAGCCTGAAAGAGAGGGTTGGGTTAGAGGCGGGGCCTTGCATGGGGCGGGGCCAGAGAGAGGGCTCTGTAGGAATGGGCGGGGCCTGTGAGCAGGGGCGGGGCCTAGGGGGCCAAAACTTGGATCACCTGAAGTTGGCCTTTCCCTTCTAGACCCTATCCCCTCTACCCTACCCGTCCCTTAACCCCGCCCCCCCCCCACGTATATTTGTGAATTTGTACATCTGGTCCCCAGGACACCACCTGGGGCATGCCTAAGTGGGCAGATCTGAAGGGGCACTTTCTCCGTGTGCATGGCAGAGTGTTTGGATGTCCCCGTGCACATGCATACACAGAGAAGCTGGCTAATGCACTGGGGTGCACGCACGTGTGGCATTTGCAGCCCCCACACGTCCCCCACGCCCACGCGGACACGCGCTCACACCCTGGCAGACAGGATGCCCATGCTCTCCCAGGGCCAGACAGCAGGCCAGCCAGGAGGCGACTGGAAATTCCGATCCCGCCTGGGCTCCACAAACACGGTCTGGAGACTGTGCCGGCAGAGCCCAAAGCAGGGTGGGGGAGTATGGTGGCCAATGGGGTGGTGGGGTCCCCACCCTACCCAGCCTGACTCTGCCCTCCCGACGCCTCTGCCCTGAAGTTTCCAGTGGAATTTTCCATTTTATAGAGAAACCACGGGGTTGGGAAGGAGATGTTCTTATTCCAAGACCCAATCCTTTCCTGGGCCCCCAGCCCCAGCCTGGACATTTGCTCTCAGGCTGGTAGAAGTATCTCTGTCCTGTGAGTCACCACCCCTGTCCGCAACTCCAGGACATCTCTTACACCTCTGGGCCCCAGGTCCCTCCCCCAACCCAGTCGACTTCTCCACCTCTTCCCTCCCCCCTTCACACTTAGAGCTGCTTCAAAGAGGGGGCCAAGCAAAGCATCTGAGGATCACAAGGGAAGATCTTTGATGAGTGAGTAGAAGGTCTTCCTCAGGAGGGAATCACGTAGTCCCTCTGACCTCTCTACTCCCTGTGTCCCTGCCAGGGTGCAGTCCCAAGATATGTGGATGCCCTGACCATGTTCTCCTGGGCCGAGTGGTCACCCCATCTGGGCAAATACTACCAGGAGCCAGGGTCTCTCTGCAAGACCAACCTGGCACTGTGACAACCACCGATGACCATGGAAACTTCCAGATGCCTGGAATCTGTGCCAGCAGCCGGGCCAATGTCAGTGTCCAAAAGAATGGCTTCTCTGCAGCCATGGCCCAAGCCCAGGCCAATAGCTCCATCTCTGCAGTGGTCACTGTTGTCCTTGATAAGTTGGGTAAGGAAATAAGGGAACTGAGACCTGGGGAGGAAGTTCTGGTTGACACTCAGCACTTGGGAGCAGGTGATTCAGAAGGGCTCACTGAGGGGAGAAATAAAATGTGACAGAGACGGTGAGATATGGCGTTGCAGAAGGAAGCATTAAGATGGGATACCGTCTCGAGCCGAGTGGGGTAAACCTGAGTGAGAGGAAGGTCATCAGAAGAGACACAGGTGAAATAGGACATGTCTGGAGAAGGCAAGGATGGGCCCTGCTCTGGGGAGGGTTGTTGGGAGAGCTAGGGTGGGGCAGTGTCCTGACCTTTGCCCTCTTGCCTCCAGAGAAGCCCTACCTAGTGAAGCACCCCCAGTCCCGAGTGCGAGAGGCTGGCCAGAATGTGACCTTCTGCTGCAAAGCCTCGGGCACCCCCATGCCAAAGAAATACGCCTGGTGAGTGTTCTACCCTATGCTCAATGGCCTCACACCCAGCTTTGGGGTTGGATTGGACTTCCTGTGACATGTGGTACCTGGGAGGACTGGGGGAGGCTACCATCTCCTTGGGCTGCCTTCAGGGTGGGGCAGATGTAGCCCTTCTCTCATACTGAGGACCCCCACGGTATTGCTACCCTCCACCCAGGTTCCACAATGGGACCCTACTGGACAGGCGAGAGCACAGGTATGGGGCCCACCTGGAGCTTCAGGGGCTACGCCCAGACCAAGCAGGAACCTACCATTGCAAAGCGTGGAATGACGCAGGCGCTGTTCGTTCAGGCACTGCCCGGCTCACCGTGCTTGGTGAGCATCCTCAGGCCCCCCCCCCACCCTGAGCAAGCCCAGACACAAAATTGAGCCCTGACTCCAGCTAAAACTTTACTCCAAATGGAGCCCCAACTTCAGAATGCTCTCTGACCTCGCTGAGTCTCATGCCAGGCCTTCACTGAGCCCCTGGGTTGAGCTCCTGACTCCAGTCCAACCCCTTCATCTTGGTCTGGGATGGGAACACTTCCCTTATCCTGATCTGGTCAATTTCTTGCTCTCCAGCACCTGGACAGGCAGCCTGCGACCCCCAGCCTCGAGAGCACTTGATCCAGCTCCCAGATGGCTGCAGCCCACCAGGCAGTGGCCCCACGTACTTGGACGTGGGCTTCTGCCCTGACACCCTCTGCCCCAGTCCTGTGGGGTCCAGTCCCCGCTGTGGCGATGCCAGCTCCCGCTGCTGCTCTGTGCGCCGCCTGGAGAGCAGGGAGATCCACTGCTCTGGCTTCCTCCTCCCAATTAAGGTGGTAGCTGAGTGTGGCTGCCAAAAATGTCTGCCCCCTCGGGGACTGGTCCAGGGAAGAGTGGTTGCAGCTGATTCCAGGGACCCCTTGCGCTTTGCCCAGATCTTACTGGGTCGGGAGCCCATTGGCTTCACCTCCTACCAAGGTGACTTCACTTTGGAGGTGCCACCTTCCACTCAGCGTTTGGTGGTGACCTTCCTGGACCCCACGGGTGAGTTCGTGGACACTGTCAGGGTCTTGCCTTTTGATCCTCGGGGTGCTGGGGTGTACCATGAGGTAAAAGCCATGCGAAAGAAGGCGGCGGTCATCCTGGATGCCAGTCAGAGCAACACGATCCCCCTTGGGGAAATGGAAGATGAGGCCCCCTTGGGCGAGCTGGTCCTCCCGCCGGGATCCTTCCGCAGGGCCGATGGTAAACCCCATACCGGGGCCGTGGAGGCTCGCGTGACGTTCGTGGACCCTCGAGACCTCTCCTCTGCGGCGGCCGCCCCAAGTGACCTGCGCTTTGTAGACAGTGATGGCGAGCTGGCCCCCCTGCGCACCTACGGCATGTTCTCAGTCGACCTCCGAGCCCCTGGCTCAACTGAGCAGCTGCAGACGGGGCCCGTGGAGGTGCGCGTGGCCGCTGGCCAGATCCGCATGATGGGCCACGCAGAGGCCCTCAAACTGTGGTCACTGAACCCTGACACCGGCCTGTGGGAGGAAGAGAGTCACTTCCAGCGCCAGGGGTCCTCGGCCCCGCGGGTGCGTCGGGAGGAGCGGGTTTTCCTGGTGGGCAACGTGGAAATCAGAGAAAGACGCCTGTTCAACCTTGACGTGCCGGAGCGCCGGCGCTGCTTCGTGAAGGTGCGTGCCTACGGCAACGACAAATTCAACCCCAACGAGCAGGTGGAGGGTGTGGTGGTCACATTGGTCAACCTGGAACCCGCCCCTGGTTTCGCTGCCAACCCCAGAGCTTGGGGCCGCTTTGACAGCGCTGTCACGGGTCCCAATGGCGCCTGCCTCCCTGCCTTCTGCGACGCAGAGCAGCCAGATGCCTACACGGCCCTGGTCACCGCCACCCTGGGTGGGGAGGAGCTGGAGCCCGCCCCGTCGCGGCCCCGCCCACCGCCGGCCACCATAGGCGTGGCCCAGCCCTACCTGGACCGCCTAGGGTACCGCCGCACAGACCACGACGACCCCGCCCTCAAACGCAATGGCTTCCAGATCAACCTCGCCAAACCCAGGCCAGGTCACCCCTCTGAGGCCAACGGCCCGGTGTACCCATGGCGTAGCCTTCGAGAGTGCCAGGAAGCCCCGGTGACTGCCAGTCATTTCCGCTTTGCGCGTGTGGAGGCAGACAAATATGAGTACAACGTAGTCCCGTTCCGTGAGGGCACGCCGGCCTCCTGGACCGGAGATCTCCTGTCCTGGTGGCCCAACCCCCAGGAGTTCCGGGCCTGCTTCCTCAAGGTGAAAATCCAGGGTCCCCAGGAATACATGATCCGCTCCCACAATGCGGGGGGTAGCCACCCACGCACCCAGGGGCAGCTATATGGGCTTCGGGATGCCCGGAGTGTAAGAGATCCCCAGCGCCCCGGTACCTCTGCTGCTTGTGTGGAGTTTAAGTGCAGCGGGATGCTGTTCGACCAGCGACAGGTGGACAGGACACTGGTGACCATCATGCCCCAGGGCAGCTGCCGCCGTGTGGCTGTTAACACTCTCCTGAGGGATTATTTAGCTAGGCATCCCCCACCTGCTCAGTCCAATGACTCATCAGCGTTTGCCATGCTGGCTCCTCTGGACCCTCTAGGTCACAATTACGGTGTCTACACAGTCACCGATCAGAGTCCAAGGCTGGCCAAGGAGATTGCCATTGGCCGCTGCTTTGACGGCTCCTCTGACGGCTTCTCTAGAGAGATGAAGGCAGATGCTGGCACAGCTGTCACCTTCCAGTGTCGGGAGCTGCCAGCCGGCAGGCCCAGCCTTTTCCAAAGGCTGCTGGAGTCCCCAGCGAGAGCACTTGGTGACATCCGAAGAGAGATGGGTGAGGTAGTCCGGGCACAGTCCCAAGCCACAGATCCCCTCCGCACGCGTCGGGCCAGGACCCGGCAGTGACCTGGGCTCTTGCCTCGCTCCTCTGCCTTTCTCCAGACTCCTTTGTTCCCCAGAAGTCTCACCCTCTTCTTCAGATGGTCCCTTCGGAGTCTCTGGGTCCCCTCTCTCACTCCTGCCCAGAACTGAGTGATGACCAGAACTTGGAAGGTCTGATGGTAGAATCACTAGGCAGTGATTCACAAGAAAGAGAGTTCAATGACTGGGAGCAGCGTCCTGGGATACCCTCAGGCAGGAGGGAAATGTTCCTAGCTCATATGCTGGCTGATTTCATGTGTATTTTGATGTTGATTTCAGATATTCTGCTCCTTGGATTTTCTGACCTTCGTCCTGAAGTTCTCTCTTCAGGGTGCTTTATTAGGTCCTCTGCCCCGAGCTCTGTTCCAGGGGTTATTTATTGAAACAAAGCTTGCAGGGCTAGTCACAGGGGGGAGAAGAGGGTCTCCCTCTTCTGGGCCAGAGAAAGTCTGGGTAAGGGACTTCTTGACTCTGGGGCAGGAATAGGGCACATTTCTCATGTTTGGTGCTTTAAGACCCCACCCCCACCCCAAGAGGTAGGGGCGGGGAATCCATTAAAGATGCTTCATTTCCAGCTTCTGGCTTCAGTGTTGTGTTCAGGATGGAGACAGTGACTGCTGGTACACCCAGATGTACCTGGGTGGGCAGAAACACTCACAGGTGTGGGTATGCATGCAGTTTCATGGACATGCCTGACACAGGTCCACGGGTCCTGCTAACACATGCAGAGTGTGTCTGTGACACGTGTGTGCCGAGCCGACTCGTGAGTGACCTGAGCCTGCTTGGTTTTGACTGCTGAACATGGCAGCTGCTGCTGCCCTGGCCTCCTGCACTCCTGGCTGTGGCCAGCAGCTCCCGCCTGGCTGCGCGCCCTGGGACTGCAGTAGGCCAGGAGGGGCCCTGGCAGGAAGGCAGGCAGCGGGCTGCCCTGTGTTTCCTCAGCTGGGGTCAGCTGCCACTCCCTGGGCCACACCCAAATGAAACCCCACATGTTGACCATGTTATGATCGGGCTACCCAAGCCCTGGTCCCGGCTCTTCTGGCCTTTCCAGGACCTGCAGTCTGGAGGCGGTGGAATCATCACTTGCTCACACTCTAAGTACTCTGGATACCCCAAGGGTAGGCGCTGTTCTTACCACACCCCTACTTTCTAGACTGAGAAACAGAGGCCCCGAAAGCAGAGGCAAAAGGCTCCTGGGCCCTGCAGTGGGTCCCCAGCAACTCCAGGGTCTCCCTGGAGCAAATAAGACTCCCTTGACTGTCAGCTTTGGCTCCTGAAAGGCATCCAAGTGTCAGGGACTTGGCACTGGAGATGTGAAGATCACCTTGGGGAGGGACAATGGCAGGGGGTGAACATGTGGGGTTTTCCCCTAGTCCAGGGCATGCTCAGGCCTTTTGTACACGTACCTGCCCACCCCTTCGCACTTAACCGACCACCTACCTGTTCAGCATTGAGAGGTGTATGTTCTGTGCAACATTAGGAACCCCGAAAAGCCTTGGCCCTAGCAGGGAGAAAGGCTCACATCCAGACCCCAATCCCTTTTTGTGCTCAGCCCCTATGGCCCACCAGCTCCTCTCCACCTGACAACACCCTACCTTTTCAGCCCTCACATCTTTTTCCACCCAGGAGGTAGATTTGGGGGCCTGGAGGGTCATGGAGGAACTGTCAAACCCTGGACAGTAGCTCTGGTCCATAAGGATGGCTCCTTGAGATCTGGAGGTGCTAGCAACTCCACCCGGCCCTGGGTAGGCTGTGAGAGGGGAGAAGCTCTGAGACCCTTCAGGAGCCAGGAGCCTGTGTTCTGTGTAAAACTTACTATGTTTATACCCCCAAGTGACAGGGCTGCTTGAAAAGGGAAACCCCTGCCCCCATTAAGAGCAGTCTGGATTCTGGACCTGCCTGCCCCTGAGCCCTGCTCAGGGCTGTCTGATGGGGTTCACGGGAGCCACCGAGGGGCACGCCTCCCCCGGAGCCATCAGGAGAAGCTGGTTTCTAGGCCGAGCGTGATGAGGTGTCAGTTTCTGTGGCCAAATACCTTTCATTGAGAAAGTGTTAGGACAGAAGCTGCTGCCAGGCTTGGGGAGGCAGGGCTCAGGGTGGTGCCCTTCCTCGGGCAGGATAGGGATGAGTGGGTGTCACCCTGAAGCCCCTTCCCTAAATACTGGGAGGAAATGGCCTCTGTGTGTGTGTGTGTGTGTGTGTGTTCCAAGTGATGGCACAGCCCAGGCAAATGACTGGCATGGGGCAGGAGTTACGGTTTCAGTTCCTTCCCATGAAGCTCTCCCTTCATGGGGATAGTACTGGACCCTGATATCCAGATGAAAAAACTGAGGCCTCAATAGAAGAGAGCCATTACCTTGAGCTGATAGCCCTGTGACTCCCTAAGCCTTAAGAGACGGCCGCTTCTAGTCCTGAGCCAGGAGTTTCACCCCCCTTTGCTCTCCTGGAAAGTTGGCCATTGGCCTCCTGGCAAATTCACTGCTTCCCCCCAAACTGGAGCTGCCAGATCACATCCCCTGGGCCTGGAGAGAGTGGGGGAACAACTTCCCTCCCTCCCCCAGGGACCCTGGCTCAGCTATCCTTGGGTCAGCTCAGGGCACAAGGAAGCCCTTGGTTCCACCCACAGCATTGTAGACTTTTATAATTTTAGAACCAGGGGTTCTTAAAATTCCTAGCACCGTGAGTGGGAGAAAAAAAATCTTGGAACAATCCTTAAAACATGAGAGTCTTAAAACCACTGGATCCAGGAAGAAGAAGGTAAAAGTGAACATATACTAAATACTGACTGGATGCAAGCCTTTCCTGCTTCCCCTAGCTCACTATAAGGGCAATTAACATGTTTATTGTTTTGTGTGCTCAAGATATGCTTTTAGGGAAAGTGATTTTCATAGCTTGCCCAGGGTTACACTGCAAGAGGGGACACCATAGCCGGAAGAGGAGTAATGTTTTCCAGAGGAGGGGGTAGAGGGCCCTGAGTCCTGAAGGATGTATAGGAGTTTTCCAGGTAGGCAAGACAGGAAGGATATTCCAGGCAGCTGGAAAGGTTCATGTGAAGGCTGGAGGAGGGAAGCAGCAGCAGGGAGACAGCAGAGCAGTGAGCCTAAGATGCCCACACAGGTGATCAGGAGCCATAGACGGTGCTAGGGCAGGGGAAGATTATATAATTTCTCATAACAAAGACTGCCCTGGAACTGGTATGGAATTCAGATCGTTGGAAAGCATTTCTTCCATGGAACTGGGGTACCCCCGCCTTAACACAGCAATGGTTGCTAGGTTCAGACCCTGTAGTCCAGCACCCCCTGGGTTTCCTCTTCCCCCTACCCCCTTCCCCGCCTCTTGTCTTGGCTGAACATCCCTGGCTCCTTGATCAGGGCCTCGAGGACCTGGCGCGGCCACCCACCACTTCCCTGGCCCTGCCTGTCTCTCTCATCAGCTCTGGGAGTTGGGAATGACCCAGTTTCAGACCCCAAAGATGGGAGCCAGCCTGGCGGGAAGACCTGGCCTCAGTCAGTTGTTGGTGGGGGGATGCTTGGGTGCATGCAGCCAGGGCCTGGAGTGGGCGTTCTGGGCAGGCAGGATTACCCAGGGATGTGGGAGCTACAGACACGAAGATTTGGGGGTGGGTGTGTAGGTCATATCCTGCCTTGCCCATGCTCACAGCCCTCATGAAGCCTAACAGATGTGGCATAAGAAGCCAGGCACCCTCACCGTCAGTCCCCAGGTCTGACCGTCCTCATCCTGCCCTGTCCCTGTCCTTCCAGTCAGACATGCCCTCCCACACTACCTGCCACCTTCTTGTTATCACCCATGTGGCTGTGCTAATACTTCCAATGGCAGCCCCACACAGCCTACCTCTCCCTGCAAGGTGCACACAGCTGGATTTTCCAGACGAGCTGAACCCCCACCACCCGACATGCCAGTCACTCTGCCTCTCACGGCTGCATAGGCAGAAACACCTTGCACATATAGGCCCAGGCCAGTACTTAGGGATGCTCTCACCCCACTAAGACCACTTGAATTGGGGTTAATTCTAACTGCTCCAGGAACCCCACAATCCAGACCCTCCCTGCACACTGGCCCACAAGTTATCTCCTGCCTTTCAGGGGCTTGTGCAAGGGGTGGGTGGGTGAGGGGCTGGGGGCTGGGAGGGGGGCCTCAAGGTCTCAACTGCCTTTCCTGGGAAGTCCTGAATCCCTTCCTGCTGACTCAGCCCTGGGGGCTGTCTGGCCTGGGCCGGGTGCTGCCAAACCTCAGGTATGTTCTCAAAGACAGCCTGGCAGGGCCTTCATCAAGGCGGGGGGCAGGGGGAGGGGGTGGCCCTGAGAGTGGCGGGGAGTGGTTCTCTCTTAGAATGCAACCCTTCCCTGGGCCCCAGACAAAGCTGGAGCTTTAATGGTAGAGCTCAGGCCAGCTTGGTAGAGGCCCAGTCTGGGAGCTCACACCCCAATTCTGCCCACTAAGGAGCAAATGAACTCAGCAAAACATGGCTCCCTCCTGAAGGGTGCTCAGCCTCTCTCTGCCCTTTAAAGACACAGTTGCCTTTTGAGGTTGGGGTTGGGGTGATGGGGGGGGGTTAGGGGGAAGTTGGCCTGCCTGCCCATCCTGGGGCCCTACACAGGGACCACAAGCTCACATACTCACGTACCGCAGAGATGTATACGCACATGCTCCCATCCAAACCATTGTAGGGATGTGCTTAATCATGCCTGACTCAGCCCTGGACTGGCCCTCACTGAGGCCTGTTCTGAAGCATGAAACAGCCAGACATAGACACCCTAACCTGTGGGGGCAGACAGGAAAGCAGGGGCTGGGAAAACCCAGAGTGGGGCCAGGGAGGGTTTTCAGAAGAGGGCGTTTGATAAGGGAATTGAAGGTGAGTAGGAGCTTGTCAAACCGAGGTCAGATGTCTAAAGATCCTGAAAGCTGATTATACAGTTTACATGTTGTCTGTGAGGACAGAGAACAAGGAAGGGGCAGGCTGACAAGTCTCAGTTCACCACCTGTGCTTGAGGACACAGACTCTGACCTCAGGGAACATTTAGTCCATTTGGAGGTAGAACAGGGCCCAGCCAGAGAGCTTAGCTTTGTAAAGCACTGCTTTGCATTTGGACCCTGTCAACAACCCTTTAAGTAAGTCCTACTAACACCCCTATTTCACAGCTACAGAAATGACCTGATCAGAGACCATTTGCCCAGGGTCCCCAGGGAAGGACTCACATACAACCTTGGCCTCTGACCCACAGTTCTGGCCCCAAGTTGACCCTGAGGTTTGAAGTCAACCCAGAGCGGCTCAAACAAGTCAGCCTGGCTTTGGGCGGTGCCTTTGCACCTGGAATCCTGGCTGGGGAGAGAGGCGCCTCCTATGGGTCATACAAGCTCCCTTTTTGATCATTTGATTACTAAAGAGCTTTAGTGGGGGGTTTCTAGGCAGAGGGGTATCTGACAGTGCCCATGGGTGTTTCTCCAGTCCTTCTGGGAGGCCTGGGCCCCTGGCCTTGGCCCCCGCCTGCTGTCTGGCCCAGATGAACACAAACACTTGGAAATGGCCGACCCAACGGAATCTAGGTTGTGGTCAGGCCATAGCTGAAGAAGCCACTGGAAAAACACGCAGTCCACGAGGCCAGGCCCAGCTTACGTTTCACTAGGCAGGAGTGGCCTGCCTGGCGCCTGGAGTTGAGGAATGTCTGTTCCGTAGTTGTTTGGAACCTGTTGTCTGACCAGGGAATACAGCCGCTGGCCAGTGCTGCCCTGTCATCAGCCTGTGACCTGACTTTTAGTGTGTCCTTGGAGAATGAGGCCTCTTGGCTTGGGCTCCTGGCCCAGCGCTGCTATTAGAGACTCCCGATTTACTTGAATGCTTCTGATGATGGGGATGTCACCCCTTTACAGCTGTCGAACCTGACACCTAGGAGTCTATAATTTGGGGTGATCTTCCTTGACTACTAGACGGGAGGTCAGTGAAGCCCGTGTCCTCTACCACACTCTTCTATGGGTCCAGCCTCCCCCTGGGCCTCTGGACCTTCCCAGGCCCTTTGGATTTAGCGTGTCCCCAAGGAACCTGAGTGTCTCTCCCCAGAATGTGCCCCTGGCCCCATGTCACATTTCAATGCTATCCATCTCTCCACTTGCCCAGAGCCAAAGGCTTGGCAGGTCGCCCACACCTCCTCTGACTGCCGACTGGATGCTTAAGGACTTCTCTGGCATCTTTTCATTGACCCTGCTCAGAGAAGCTGGTCCCACTTTATAGACAGGAAAACTGAGACTCAGAGGGTTGACTTGGTGTTCTGGGGTTACAGGGCAGAGTCTAGTAGTGAAGCCAGTTTCCTGATAGTGATGCATCAAGTGCTGGGCCACTCTGCTTGTTGACTGGGGTGCCTCCTGGTGCCTAACCAGGGAACAGTAGCCTGGGTCACAAGTGGTCATGTGTGCATTGGCTGGTCATTCCATGTTCCTTCTTGGTGGGGGCAGTGGCTCTGGCTCTGAGCCCTGGACCACCACAGAGACCCCAGAGCACAAAGCCTGACCTCTTGGGTCAGGTCCAGGCCTGACTCTCTGTTCACCACTCACCCCACAGCCTCAGGTGGGGACAAGACCCACAGTAACCGTTTTAGGTCATGGTGAACACAGACTGGCATGCCCCAGACATCTGGTACCTGCTGTTGTCACCCTCAGTAACAGCAGGAGAGGAAGAGGGACTTGAAATGGGCTATCCCAAGCAGCCTCTGATGTTGTTCTCCCCCCTCATCTGCTGCCAGTACCAGGGTTGCTTGTGTGGGAGGCTAAAACTCCCCAAGACAACCAAATCAGGATCTCAGTTTCCCCACCAGGCTCTAAGGGCCTTCAGGCTTTCTCCAAGGCTCTGTTGTGGCTGGCCTTGAAAAACTTGCTAAAGCCTTAGGGGAGTGGAAATATTGATAGGGTTTGAGGTATAGGGCCTGGGTATTCACTGATAAGGGGGTGCTGGAACTTGGCACTTGATGTGGAGAACCTTGAAACTGCTTGTGGGGACCTTGAAGCTGCCACACACCACCAACTTGGGCTTGGATTTCTGAGACCTGGACTTGGAGACCCCTCTCAATCTTCCCATGCACTGGCCCAGGACATCTGGAAATTTCTACCAGGGCTCAGGAGTAGAGAACCTCTGGATTCCCATAGAAGGTGGTGTCAAAACTCCCATTTGAGGGAGCACAACCATATTGGTGGCCCTGTAAGAGGAGGTTGTGGCCATTCTTGCAGGTGGAGACAGGGGCAGGAGGGAAGGAAACCTGAAAAGTGTTTGTACTTGAGCGCCTCTACTCCTAGAGTCTAGGGAGCAGGAGGATGGGCCCTGTTTCCCCCCGTCCTCTGCCCCAGGTGAACCCTGACATCTCTGACATCTTCGCTGGAGAAGGAGCTGGTCTGGTCCTGGAGCAGCTGGTGCCAGGGGTGAAGTAGCAGGAGAGGAGGGTCAGGGCCAGGATCAGGGTGAGACCAAACACCACAATAAGGCATGATGAGGTCCTAGAGGACCGAGATCACCTGGCAGTGGATCTCCTATTATTTTCTCGCCTGGTCCGTTATACTCCAGAGAAACTATCTGGTATTTTTCCTTTTCTTTCTGGCTTATTTCATTAAGCATGGGGTCTCCTAATTCTCTGTGCAGTTTCAGGGGAAATGAAATATTGATGAATGATCAGTGAGGGATGACTGAGGTCAAAGACCTCCACACATAGAGCTCAGGGCTCCTCACCCCTTCCCAGGGATCCTGTCTGGAAAATTCCCATCCCAGGCTGGCTGAAGAACGGCCCATGGAGGATAGGAGTGGTGCCTAAGAATATACATTCCAGCCCCTGCCTGCAGGCGAGAGTAGCAGAGCACACATCTGCAGTCAGGCCTGCAGCCACCAAGTTGTCCCATTTCTGCCCAAGAAGAGGAGGACAGTTCCCCCAGACACCCCAAGCACCACAAGGTCTTAGGACACTGGCTACTGGAGCAGGAAGCTGAGAAGGGATTTGGAGCAGGGACACTTGGGATGTCAGGGCCCGTGGGGAGAGGGGCTGGGGAGTGGACTAGGAGCAAAGGAGAGAGGCCTGGGGACAAAGGAAGGAAGGGCTCTCACAAGGAACTGCAAAGGGAACTCCCATGCAAAGACCCTAAGGCAGGAACGAGCTTTTGAAAGGGGGAGTGGGAGGAGGATGGAGCTGGAGGTGACCTCAGAGAGGACCTTGTAAGGTTCATGAAGGGAGAAAGGGCAGGGGCTGGGTACTGAAAAGGGTGAGTAAACAGGCCCCGTCCAATTCACTGTGGAATATCGCCCCCTGGCTGCCCAGTGGAGACGGGGAGGAGGACCCAGTCCCTCCTCAAGTCTACCCTCTGGCTCCACAGCCTGGCAGATCTTGCCTGGTCATTGGCTTCCTGTCTTGCTGCTTGGGTGTTCTTGGCAGAGGGGGGATGAGATAACCTTCTGGTGGGCCCCTGCATGGACACCAGGCTTAGAGCTTTGGGTGGATGCGTCCCGTGGTTCCCACTGAGCCCAACTTCACAGAGGGGGAAGCTGAGGCTCAGGTGACAAGTGTGGGTCCATGGCTAGGCAAAGACCCCACATGCCAAGCATTTAACCACTGCTTGAAAACAAACCTGAAACCCAGCTTCTTTTATCTCCAATTTTAGGTGCTGTGCTAATTAATTAGTATGTGGACATTGAAATATAAACTGTGTAAATCAGGAGGATTCTTAGGACCTCCCTGGTGGCCTAGGGGTAAGTCTCGATGCTATCATAGCTACTGCCTCAGTTCCATCCCTGGCCAGGGAACTAACCCACACATGGTGTAGCAAACCTGTCCTGTCTCGCCCGCTGCTCCTCTAGAAATGTGTTTCAGCACATCTGCCTGTTCTGCTCCCCACTTTGTCTTTGGTGAATCCTCTCAGCCCTGGCATTTCTGGCCCACATCCCAGTTCTACCCCAAAACTGAAAGAAAATAAAAAAGAATCTTAGCAGCCTACCACCTGGACACTTGGCCAGAATGTTGGCTTCACTTGGGGGCTGTGAAAATACAAATTCCTAGGCAGCCCAGTCCACTCAACTGGAACCTGCATGTAAACCCTTATCGGCGACTTGTCAGGGAGGCGCTGGCCGAGGCCTCTCCTTGGAGCTCCCTTGGCTGGAGACTCTGAATCAGTATATACTATCTCCATGCCTGGAATCCAGCCCAGGTTGCCGTAACTTCTGCCCCAGCCCCTTCCTACTAGGGGTCCGTGGCTCTCAGAGGACAGAACACTCATACCTGGGGCACCTGGCCAGATGAATGGAGAAGTGGTTTCACAATGCCTGAAGAAGGGGGACTGTAACAAAGTAGACCCAGGAAAAGGGGAGGTTCCAGGTTCCCTGCCCCACCCAGGAGGAGGGTGGAGCTGAGCAGAGAAAAAGGAGTGAAGAGAAGGAACGAAGCAGGATGGAGAGTGAGTGAGGAAGCCACATGGGAGCAGCAAGTCTGTGAGGAAGAAGCCGTGCTTGTTTCCTGACCCTGGGCTGGTTAAGGCAGATGTGGGTGAGATACCTGTAGGGAGGTGACTATGGCAGTGTTTATATTGATTTTGATTTTGCTCTTTTCCTCCCAGACTTGTCTGGCCATGTCTGACCCTTTTCCATGGGTCCCAGCCAGAAGGTGCTTTAGTCTAGTGGCAGCTTTCAGGCCTTGCTTTGGGCCAATCCCTTTTGGGTGGACTTTTGCCCACGAGGGGAGGGGTAACTTCAGGTGTTTGATTTAGAAGTTATATGCTTTGTGTTCTGTATTGTATATCCACTGTATTAAAGTCCCTTTTCATTATAGCTTTATCTGTTTTGTCTTGATGCGGCAGATGGCAGAACCCACTTAGAGCAGGCAGGTTTGGGGCTTCAGGGGTGTCCCTCTCTCCCTGTCCTGTAACAATTTGGTGTCCTGTAACAGTCCTGGACTTGTTGAAACAGAAGTGGGTGTGAGATCAGTGGGAAGGTTCACAATGGCAGCCTTTATCTTGATTTTGATTTTGCTCTTTTCCTCCCAGATTTGTCTGACCATTTCTGACCCTTTTCTATGGGTCCCGGCCACAAGGTGCTTTAGACTTGTGGTGGGCTCTCGGGCCTTGCTTTGGGCTAATCCCTTTTGGGTGGACTTTTACCCACGAGGGGATGGGGAACTTTGGATGTTTGATTTAGAAACTATATTCTTTGTCTTTTCTGTATTGCACACTGATTGTTGTTGGGAGTGACCAAATGCGGAGATTTACTGAGGGACTGGATAAGGGCAGTAATAAATCAGGCCTTGCATCCAAGGGTGATAAGGTGGTAATAAACTGGGCTTTGCATCCAATTAACGGGGTCTTGGGTCAGTGATGGGACTAGATGAAGGTGATAACGAACTGGGCCTTACATCAAGGGACAGAGCAATGAGTCACCCTTTTGGAATCTGAGTTTAGACTCTATATAAAAGACCCTTCCCCCCATAGGGCTGGCAGTAGCTGTGAACCCCACCCTAGGGGCTCCCGTTTCAGCTGCTGTCCGGGAGCAATAAACTCTGCTTGCTCAGCCTTTCTGTCTCCCGCCTTTCTTTCTTATCGCTGGTCACAGAAGTTGGGACAAAACAATTGTATTAAAGTTCCTTTCCAATAAAGGTCTGACATGTTTGTCTCGATGCAGTGGATGGCAGAACCTATTTAGAGCAGGCAGTTTTGGGGGTTCAGAGGTGCCTCTCTCCCTACCCTGTAACAGGACTACAATGTCCAATTGTAACAGGTACAGGTGTCACGGACTCCGCCCCCACTCGATGCTGGAACTCCAAATCCCATCAGTACCAAGAAGAAGCACGCAGGGACGTGAGGGCGGAGCTGAGCAGCCAGGTTGGGATAAAACCAGACAAGTGGGCTCTTGGGGTCTCTTGGCCTGGTGGTTCGCAGCTGATCATTTTGGCGCTCAATCAGTTTTCAGCGTGACTTAGAGTCCAAGTCAGCAGAACTGGTAGGACATCCTAGTTAACCTGTGTTTCTCTCCCTCTTTCCCTGGGTTATTCCTTTACCTTTCTCCTTATAAATAAATCCATTATTTAACCCTTTGAGTGTGTCCATAATAAGATTAAATCGTAAGCGCACGGGTGAAGACCCACAGGCAGGCAACCCAATTCACATTGGGGTGTCCTGTAACATAACCATCTCTCAGAAGTAACCCAGGACCCAGATTCCACTCCCCTCCCCCCAGTCTCTTTCCCACCAAACTGGCTCAATGAAGCAAGATAAAGCTATGCGAGTGCATTGCAAACTTAATTCCAGTAACGTGACTCATGCAAATTACATCAAACAACAAACATGCAAGTTTTACTTGAGTAAAGGGACCTGGGTTCTCAGATGCATGGCGTAGGAAATGTTTTAACAAATAATGTTTAGTAACGATGGAAGTCCCCTTTCCTACCCTGAGCACGGCCCTTTATGTAGACCAGCCCTTGAACCCCCCTGTCACAGGCGAGGGTGCTTTGGTGCGGTTGCGACTGCTCTTCAGGTCTGGGCTGGGTTTCCAGGTCTGCAGCTCTGCGCTCTGCAGGGTCTGTGAGTCACAGCGACCCCTGGTGGCCGTTGCTTGGCTGAAGCGGTTGGACCTCACCCTCATCTGCTGTGCCCAACAGTTCCCCTCCTGGAGGATGGCCCCATCTCAGGAAACATCCCTGGTCACGCATCTTCCAGCGTGACCTCAGGTTGGCGGCGGCGGTGCTGGTAATGAGCAGGACTGGCTGAGGGGGTGGTCAGATTTCCAAGGGTTCCGGCTCCCGTTAGATTCTTACAATGTAGGCAATAAGATACTGCGCCTCTTAGCTCCCGGGTTGCCTCTCCAGAGGCCGCAGCTGTGATTTATGTCTCCTTCCAAAGATATTTGGATAAAGTCCCCTCTTTCACTTTAAAAAATGCACACAAATGGTGTCCCTCCCTATTCTTTCCACTAAAGCATGTAAGCGACTTCTCTTCTGAAGGATGGTAGAGTATTCCACTTAGAGACTGATGAACACCGATTGGAACAGTCAACAAATGACAGACATTTGTTTCCAGTTGTTTGCTATTACAAAAAAATTTTTTTTTGCACTCATATACATGGAACTGTAGAAAAATCCTTAGGGGAATTGGTGGGAGAAAGGGGCGTGCGTTTTGAATATTAATCCATTTTGAAAGGTTGCCTTCCTGAACACCTGCACCGTTGCGCAGTCCCACCAACTGCCTCTGTGAACTCAGCTGTCCCCTTAGGGCTCGATGGGCACCTGTTCTCAGCAGGCGGGAGCGGTTTGGCACTGTGCTCCTGTAACATTTAAGGCTCAGTATTTGAATAGCGCGTTATGCGATGTTAGTAAAAGGAGACTGTAGAATTTGACCTGGGGGTGGGGTGGGATAGGAAAAGAAAACCAAACCCAGTTGGAGAACGGCGACCCGCTAAGCACCTCGTGGCCACAAGGGGGCGCGCCCGAGCGGCCGCCACGCCTGCCGGGCGCAGGGAGCCCCTCCCGGCATTTCGCTGCCCGACGCGGGCTCGCGGCTGTCTTCCGCGCCTCCCCTGCTTCTCTGAGGTGCTTAGGCGAGCACATCCCGGCCCCTCCTCCTGTCAGGGCCTGCCAGCCGGCTCTCCGCGGTCGTTGCCTCAGTTTCCCTCCCCACACCCCCAGACTCCGGAGACGGCTCTGCTGTGAATCTCTTGAGAGCTGGAGTCTCAAGATTCCTTCTGATTCCCTTCTGAACCGGGCGGTAGCCGCCCCCCACCCCCTCCGTTGAACTGCCGGTGTTAGCGGCCACCTCCTGCTCTGCTCTGACACCTGTCCTTCCCACTTCCTCTTTCGTGGTTATTCTGTCCTCTCCTGACTTCCACATTTCTCTCTCCAGAGCAGACCTCTCCCCAGAACTCAGCTCAGTCGCCCATCTGCAGGATGGACACACCCAGCCTGACCATCGAGAGCTGAACTACCTTTCTTCCTCAGTTCCCCTGTATCTGCTACCTGTGGCTCAGGCTACCAGCTCCTTCTGACCAGCAGGTTCTGCAGAGCCTTCACATGTGTGGAGCCCAGCGGGTCCCTCCCCTGCAACTGACCACCTTGTCACCTGGTGATAGCAGGTCCCTCCCACACTCCTGTCTGTGGCTTACCTTCATCACAGCAGTGGGGCGGAAGCCTGTGAAAACCCCATTACTCACAACCTCTTGCCCGCCCACCTGTGTGGCATCTTGGGTCAGGGCAGTGCCTGTCCCGCCCACCTCTCATCTCTGCACGCTCCCCCCTAAAGTTGTGTCTCAAAAGGCACCCTCCCCGGTGGAATGTCACTCAGCCATCAAAAGGAGTGAAGTTCTGGCACACCACGACATGGACAAATTTTAACACCATGCCCAGCGAGAGGCCAGACACAAAAGGCCACACACAGTGTGTGATCCGTTTATATGAAATGTCCAGGATGGGCAGATCCACAGACAGAAAACAGATCAGTGGTTAGCAGGGACTGGGGGAGGGGGTGGGGAGTGACTGTTTATGGGCACAGGGTCTCCTTTTGGTTGCTGGAATGTGCTGGAACTAGATAGAGGTGGTGGGTGCACCACATTGTGGATGTGATTGCCACTGAAATGGCCACTTAAAATGGCAAATTTTGATTATATGTGTGTATACGTACACACACACACATATATAATCACAATTTAGAAAAAGATCAGAAATCACCTCATCCCAAAGCCAGCTGTGAGTTGGCCCCCCAGACTTTCCTGCTCATGTTTGTTCTCTTCTCTCTCTCATGTAGCCTCTGGGGAGCAGGGCCCCTATCTGTCATGAATCACTGGGTTGTGGGGTTAATTGGACAGAGGGCAGGCACCTGGGCACAGGGAGGCAGTCGGCTGCCCTCTTCTGGCTGCAAATAAAAGAAGCCCAAATTACCAATGGGAGGAAAACCCATAGGATGCTGTGAGGTTGATCTCTGGCTGGTACCTGGGTAGACCTAGCCAAGGTGGGCAAAGGGATCATGTCTGCCCTCTCATCCCCAGCTGTCCCTCATGGCCATTCATGCCCTGGGCCCCACAATATCCTGGACTGACGGAGACCCCTTGCTGTGGTTTTGGAGCTTCCCAGCACCACCCAGTTCCTGCTGCTGGGAGGGGCTGCAGCACAGCTGGGAGGGCTCAGTGGAAGGTCACAGGTGCCCTGGGAGGGCTTGGTGACTCTTGCCCAGTAGGCAGGCCCCAGAGCATCGCCACAGAGATGCCAAGCCGAGGGGCACCATGGTACTGGCTTTGGGAGCCACGTAAATATTCAGATGGCCCAAGCTGCTCCCACTGTGGCACTTCATTCATGGCAGAAAAATCCTTGCCAGACACATAAGTGCCCACTCCAAGATGTATTGGGTGGAGAAAAGCTGAGTTGTGTCAAGAGGGGACACAGTGGACCCTGCTGTGCTGGTGACTGTGACCCGGCAGCCCCTCCGCCCATGGGACTCCTCTAGGTTGACCTCATATCTGGCTGCAGTGGGTGGAGGCAGGACAGGTGGTTCTCTTAGAGCCTTGTGGTCAGAAGCCACAAGGCTCTTAGAACCAAAAATATGTGGTCAGGATTTGGGTGCTCGCTGGTATGAAGGAGCATGGGTGTCTTCCTGGGACATGTCAAGTGATAGACCAGGCCAGACCAAAGCTCATTAATGGTCACTGTGGATGCTGACGTGGGGTTAGGGCTGTGTTGAGGGGGTGGTGGGTCGCCTGCTTGGGTCTCACACTGCCCTGAGCCTGGAGGTTGTTGAATTCTCTCAACAACCCAGATCTACCATCTTTAGAACCAGAAGGGAGGTCCCATCTGAACTGGTCCCATCTGATCTTCCCATTGAGGAAGCAAGAATGGGAGCAGGGGGTGGGGAGGGGGTGGGTATGGGGGCCTAGACACTGGCCAGCAAGACTTCAAGAGTACAGATGCAGGGGAGTAGCTAGATGTTGATGTCTCTAATGACATTTCAACTGAAAATGGCAGAATGTGCGTTAACAACAAAAACAAGAAAAAGTGAAAAATTCTGAGCTTATGACAGACTTAAACCTGTCTGAAATGACACGACAGAGGAGAACATGGGAGGGCAGGCAGGGTCCAATGAGTGGGTGCAAGGATGCATCACAGCTCACACACCCCTCCAGCTACCACATGTCCTGAGCACATCTGCTGGTAAACAACGTCAAAGTTAAAATAGGTCAGGGCTCTTGTGGCACAGCGGTTTAGACCTCAGCAGTGTGAGGTTGTCCGCAGCCACTGCAGTATGAGTTCAATCCCTGGCCAGGGAGCTGACCCACATGGCGCAGCAGACCTCTCCTGTCCCTCCTGCTGCTCTCCCCGGCAGTGTATTTCACTCAATCTGCTTGTTCTGCACCCAGCTGTCTCTGGTGAATCATCCCCTCTGTACCTCTGGCCTGCCCCACAGTTCTTGTATGCATAAATAAATAAAAATCTTTAAAATTTAAAATAGGTCAAAAATGTAATGGGACAATTTGTGACATGCCCAGGTCCTCTAGAAAAGATGACTCACAGTCTTATCATAGCGTTACTGTTGTAAAACCAACTGTGCAGGGGAAATGAGCAGTGACTCAGCTTTTCTGGGTAGCACAGTGCTACAAAGGTGATAGCCAAGGAGGGCCACTCAGTTCTCCTTTTGCTAGCACCCATAATTCCATTAAATGTGTCCAAGGTGCCACTGTGGGATTGAAGTAGGTGAAGTGGTTGAGTTGGGAGGTGTGGACCCCTGCTAGTCTGCCCCTCAAGCTGAAAAGCCATAGCATCAGAGGGGCAGTCATGAGGTCGACGGTGGTCCAGTCCTCCATGTCGATAGGTTCCTGGGGTTCTGGGACTCTTGAGACATTGAGAGGGATGTGGCCCCCAATCCTGACTGGCTCCACATGCTGACCAGCTATGAGAAAGTTCCAATGCAGCAATCATTTATTTCCTCCTCAGTCACCAAAATGGATCTTCACTCTGGCCCAGCTGTGCACCAGCCCTGGGCCCCTGGCTGGGGTGGGTAGGGTCTGAGCCCAGCGCAGCTGCATGTTCCTGTGGTCAAGGTCTTTTCTGCCCTGGAAGGCCCAGACACTCCCTGGGAAGGAAGGCTCCTTGCGCTCAACAGCCAAGGTCCTTCAGCTGGTCTTCTGAGGGGAGTGAGGGCACAGGGGCATGGCCCCCACAGAGCTGTGCCCCTGAGGCATCTCTGCCATTCTGTAGTCTCATACGATGGACTGAGTGTGTGATGGGCCTCTCTTTTTGCCAGGACCTCTGAGGAAGAGGCCCTGGGACCCAGAACCACAGATCTCACCCTGAGGAGTGGGCTGGAGAGAGGTGAGGGTCCACAAGGAGATGTGCCTCTGGGGCTGGTCAGCAAGGAGGATCTGGAGGAACTTGGAAGGGGTGAGGAGACCAAACCTCCAGCCCTGAGAGTCTAGTGACTCCTGTCTTAGCCCACAGCCCTGTGTGGTGGGGATGCCAGCAGGGGAGGGTCGTTTCTGTCCCATCTCCATTGACTTAATCAGGAGATTAAGTTACCCTGGAAAAAAGGAGAACAGAAATCTCACTATTTCAACAAAGGAAGAGGTGTAGACCATGGCCAGTTGGGGAGGGGCTGGGGTGGTATGCCTCTTGCCATTCCCCAGATGTATACAAGTGACTGCCCCTGGACGGGTGGCCTTGCTCACTAAAGCTTGGCACAGCCTAGCCATTGCCCTGGATTACCAGGCCGCCTTCTTCAGCGGTGTTCACTGATGCTCTGGTGTAAATGGTGGCCTCTTGTTTTTATTATAACTTTTTAAATTTAATTTATTTAATATTAGAAAAACATTTATTTATACATCAAGAACTGGGGTACAGGCCAGAGGTGCAGGGAGTGGGGTGAGGATCCACCAGAGACAGAGCGGGGAGCAGAACAGACCGACTGACTGAATGAAATACACTGCTGAGGGGAGCGGCAGGTGGGATAGGAGAGGTCTGCTGTGCATATGGGTCAGCTACCTGGCCGGGTACCAAATACAAGCTGCAGCAGTGACAGTGCTAGAGTTAACCCCTAAACCACCAGGGAGATCCTCACAGTTCTTCTTACTGGATTATTTTATTGCTGAATCAATTGGAGACCTGTGGATACATGGCGACAGAAGTTGCTGGAAGACTTGACTCTGAGAAATGAAGGACAAATCATGATGGTCCCTCACCAGCGACCCCTGCTGGCAAGGAACATTTCTAAGGAAGTGAGGTCCTGTGGGCATTTTGTCTTTGGAGGAAGGAGAGAGGAGCTGTGCCCCCTAAGAAACTAGGTGGAATTGGAAGGGAACAGAAACAAGAATTCCTACGACATAAAGTCTACTCACCACAGGGGAGGCAACAGCCTGCAGTGGGAACTCTTTAGGGAAAGCCAGGGAGACACGCATCCCCCGGGGGCCACTAACCCCATTTCTGGGAAACCAGTCTAAGAGAAGGATGGTATTGAATCCAAAACTTACCCAAGGATAGGTGAGCTGAAGGGCGGGGGAAGGAATCGGGCGGTCCACAGAGCCAGTCAGGGGTGCCTTCATCACTGCTCTCTGAGCACACAGTCTTGGCAGCAGGGGAAGATGCGGATCCAGGGTCACAAGGTGGAACCCAGTCCTGACTACCCAGCTCTCCAGGGCAGGCCTTCTCTCCAAGGGAGTCTCTGGGGGCTGGCCAGTGTACTGTGAAATACAGAGCAGCACCTGGCTGCCCCAAAGTTTGAGACAGTGAAAACATCCCCTGTGGGCAGAACCACCAGGCGAGTTTCCTTCCTTTTAGCACTTTCCTTTGAACATTACACATGCAACTGGAGACACCTCAGTATTTCAAGTAAGGTGCCTGTCCTTTCAGGGACCCAGACATGCTGTTTAATAGACAGAGTATGGATGTGTTACCATGGTCAGACTGTGACAAGCTATGGTTGTATTAGGACTGTGGTGACTTATTTATGCATACAGAACTGGGGTTCAGGCCAGAGGTACAGGGGTGGTGAAAAGATTCACCAGAGACAGAGTGGGGAGCAGAACAGGCAGATCGACAAAGTACACTGCTGAGGAGAGCAGTAGGTGGGTCAGGAGAGGTCTGCCGCACCATGTGGGTCACCTCCCTGCCTGGGGATCAAACTGGTACTGAAGTGGCTGCGACTAGCTTCATGGTGCTGAGCTTTATGGTGCTTCATGGTGCTGAGCTTTAACCCGTTGCACCACCAGGGAGGGCCCAACCTGTGGTCTTTTGGAAACTCTTTCCTTTAATGCCTCAGTGTCTCTACATGATCCTTTCAGTCTTCACTATGAAAGGCTCCGTGTGAAACAAACAAAAGAAATAAAATGGAAAAAAAACAAGAAAGAAAAGGCGCCTGTGTGTGCTCCCTGCCCCTCAGTGTCCAGCATGTCCAGCAGGGAGCAGCCGTGGCTCCCACCTGCCTACAAGTAATATGCTGAAAGTCTGTGGGGGACTCAGTTCAGAAAAGAATGGCACCGGGCACTCTCCACAATGAAATCAATTGGCATTTTAGAGGAACAAACGCAAATTTCTTGTGTGGTCATGGAGGGAGGCTGGCTTTGTCCCTGGGGGGTAGGAGGTGTTAGCAGGGGTAAGCTGGTCCCCACCAGGGTCACACTCTCCATGGGGTGCGCCCCCAGCGCAGGCCGCTACAGCACATGTGTACAGCCATCTGCACACCTGCACTGGGCCCTGAGGCGCGTCTGCTGGTTCTTTAGCTGTCCTGGCGGCAGGGAGCTGCCCTGCCCAGGTTTCTGGCCTTGAGTCCAGGACGAGGCCCTCCCCCAGTGCTGGCCTCGGTTTCGGTGCTGAGCCACCACAGCCACTCTGTTGTGACTGCTTCCTGCAAGGCTTTGCTGCCTGTTTGCCGCTGCCGCTGTGGAATGATGGTCTCGGCTTGTGTCTGCGGACTGCCTGAACTCCCTTTATTTATTTTGTTAAGTTTCTTCTTTTAAAGATTTGTTTGTTTATGCATACGGAACTGGGGTACAGGCCAGAGGTGCAGGGGCAGTGAGGTGATTTATGAGAGACAGAGTGGGGAGCAGAACAGGCAGATCAATGAAGTACACTGCTGAGGGGAGCAGCGGGAGGGTCAGGAGAGGTCTGCCGCGCCACTTTAACCCATTTTACCACTAGGGAGAGCCCTGATCTCCCACTTTAAACCTTCTCAAATGTTTCTTGGGCTCTCTCACCTTAGCTCTTCTCCTGAGGTGTCACCACACAGCGTGGTGACCCCAGACTCCCAGGGTCTCCCATCAACGATGTTGTAATCTCTTCACACACTGGCTTATTTGAGAGACAATTGTAAGCACATGTCTTATAACTTATAAAGTGTAACCAAACAACTCATAAAGAGTAACCAGAATTATACACTGTAGCTGAACTTACACAGTGTAACTGAACCTATACTGTGTGACTGAACTTAAACAGTTAAACCTGAACTGATTTGTACTGTAACCAAAGGTACATACTGTAACTGCACTTGGCTACTACAGCCAACTTGCACACTAGCCAACTTGTATACCATAACTAAACTTACACAGTATGACTCAATTTATATACTGTAGTAAGACTGACATACTGTGCATGGACTTGAATACTGTAACTGGATGCTCTATACAGGAGAGCTTGCCTATTATTGTGAGTTTTAAGTTCTTTTGCCACTACTAAACTTATACATCCACCTTTCTGAGTGTATATTAGCACACCCTCTGATAAATTATTAAATTATACAACTGCAATTCACTGAATACCACAGACTTTCCCTCAGGAATTCGCTCCACACCATCACCTCAGGGAACTCAGATTCCACACCCATCACCTCAGGGAACTCAGACTCCACAACCATCACCTCAGGGATGTCACATGTCATCTCATTGCCTCTGGGAGTCTCCAGGTCTTGTAGTGGACATGCTGACAGCAGACTATGCTCATAACACAGAGCTGGATCCGAGGCAACTGCATTACTCTGAATTTGGACACTTAGCTCCTATCACGCATTTGATGAACTTCCCTGGTGACCCCACTGCAGTTCGCTTTCCTCCCTCTCCATGTTCAGAGAGGTCTGGCCAGTGAGCACTGTCACCAAGAAATTGTGATGTTGCCTTCGTTGTCCAGTTCTTTGTTTTCTTTGTTGGTGTAAGGGTTGCTTAAATGGGAGTAAAAGTTATTATTCAGCACTTCCATGATCTGCCTGCTAAAATGCTACTGTTTACATCCACAAAGACAGACAGTCCCAGCCAGCATTAATGCATGATCTTCTAGAAATGCCTCCTCACCCCCATCTACAATTTCTACAGGTTATAATACCAAAAACCAATATTTCTGACCATGATGCTGCTGGGTGATAAACTTGTAGCAGGGGCCCCGGGATGGGCTTGGAGTTTCCCAGACTAACTTAAACTTCGCCAGCCCTGTCTCCGTTCCTTTCCCTCAGACTTGCCCTAGGGGTCACAGCAGGGGGCAGCTGTGGACCTCATATTGCAGAACTGCAAGCACAGGTGCATCTCAGCCTTGCAGACTCTTTGCTTCTGGATGGCATTGAGTTTGCTGTGGGTGATGCAAACTAGGTGCTTGATGTTCTCAGTCTGGATGGGCCTCATCCTGCTCTGTTTTCAGAGGTTGGTGACATGCCTGGTGAACTCACTGCAGGTCTGGGGGTGACACACACATGACAAATGGCTACCTAGCCAGCTGACTTGGGGCTTCACCTGGGACTAGCCACATATTGCCCCTGTGACTCCCATTCAGACTGGATACTGAGAAGTGAATGCAAAGGGCTTCTGGAAAAATCAGCTAGCTTTACTGTGGGACCAAGTATGTGTCCTCCCTGGTCTGTGCCAAAAAAGAAAGGTGAGCATTCCTTGTTTGGCTTTCATGTGATAGAAAGATCACCTGTTCCGGGCCCTCCCTGGTGGCACAGGCGCTAAAGCTCAGCACTAGGAAACTATCCACAACCACTGCAGCATGAGTCCGCTTCTCCAGGGAGTGACCCACATGCACAGGAGAGCCCTCCTGCCTCACCCGCTGCTCCCCTCAGCAGTGTATTTCAGTCAATCTGCCTATTCTGCTCCCCACTCTGCCTTTGGTGAATCCTTTAACCCCTGGCACCTCTGACTTTTACTGCAGTTCTTGCATGCATAAGTCAATAAAATTTTTCAAAAAAGAAAGAAAGAAAGAAAGATCACCTGTTCCTGTTTCTTTATTTCAGAGTGGTCAACCTTGCGGACCGGGGGGTGCTTGGTCCTTAGAGCACTCAAAGCACTTGTCGTTTGGACAGACACATGGTGTCGCCATGTGTCTTTCTCTTCCTGTGTCCTGGCTTCAGCCAGCAGTGTTTCATCCAGCTTCAGGAGCTGAGGTGGAAATGGGGAAATCCTCTTTCTGAGTCTGAATGAACCGTATGCTTATGACTGGAGAAGAGATACTCAGCCGAATTAGCGTTCACTGTCTGAGCATGAGTGGCCACAAAGAACCTCAGCACCAGTGTTTAGTCTGAACACTTCACAGAATTCTTGGGGGAGAAGGAAGCCTTCCTATCGGCTGCAGCAGACACCGAGACACTGGCTTGGGCTGGGTGTGCCTGTTGTGTCTGTTGTACCTGGTTTGTGTGTGTTGCTATAAAGCAGGAGAAGAAAAGCTTAATCCATAAGGTGCCTGAAAAGGTAAAATAACCACTGAGAAATCCAATCAGAGAAACAAGAAGTTGGCCGGGCAACTTGAAAAGCCGAGCCAGCTGTGCAGAGGGGGTGACCTGCTGGAGGACAGGTTGGGCCAGAAGGAGGTGGTGGGGAGAGTAGGTAGTTGTGGGGGCGAGACGGAGAGTCTTCAGGATCCCGGGTGACTGGACGTGGGTGTGAGAGAAAGAAGAGTCTGGCAGTTCCTACTTTCCTCCCACTGTGGCTGGCACAGGGCAGCAGGTGAAAGTGAATCATGTGTACACATGGAGACACAATGTTGCACTCCCCAAATTATGTAGTTACCTAAATGACTGACAAATCAGTACATTTGAGGAAAAGAAAAGGTGCCCCATGCTGGTCCTGACCAGAAAGCACAGATGTTCAGGTGGCTGTGTGTTGAGACCAGTGTGTGTGTGTGTGTGTGTGTGTGTGTGTGTGTGTGTGTGTGTGTGTGTGTGTGTGGCGGGGGAGAAGGTAATGTGATCCACATGTGATGTGTGTCAGGGAAATCTGAATGTATCCATCTGTTTCTGCAGCTCACCTATGAGAGGAACTCCACCATTTAAGGGACAGGTGTCTTCGTAAGCCTTTACTCACAGGGAACAGAATAGTCTTGCGGTAGAGCTCAAACTTTGGTATCAGAATTGCTGACACTGAATCTTGGCAGCTGTGTGATAGAGTGACTATTAACTTCTCTGTGTCTTAGTTTGCACATCTATAAAATAGCAGTGCCTGCTGGTGGGAATGCAAACTAGTACAACCACTATGGAAAACTGTTTGGGGTTTCCTCAAACTGCTAAACATGGAGCTTCCCTATGACCCAGCAATCCCACTCCTGGGTATCTACCCAAAAGACACAAAAACACTG
>NW_004567125.1:29289006-29303473 GCF_000260355.1 Condylura cristata | reverse complement strand
CAGAGAAGGTAGCAGAACTGTCACAAGGATGCGGGGATGCAGGTGCTATAAGCAGCCTGGCAGTGATTTGGGCAGGTTGTGACACACATTAGCTACACAAAAGTTAACACCTGGGACTGGCTAAATAAATTACAGTATGTCTATAAAATAATGTGGTATAAAACCACCCATCAGCAAAATATTAGTCCCTTGTAAATGACATGAAAGTATGTGAGTTTCTTCTTGCTGCTGTAACAAACTGATCACAAACTTAATGGCTTAAAACAACACAAAATGCACAAACTCACAAACTGTGCATTCTGTTTGATGGAAGTCCAGCAGTGGTGTCACCCAGCTAATACCCGGTGTCATAAGCCAGTTCCTTGTGGCGGCTCCATGTCTTCTGGAAAATTCAGGTGCTGCCTTTCCAGTTTCCAGAGATGCCACATTCCTAGCACATGGCTCAAGGCCATCAACGGGATATGTTCATCTGATATGACATTGTATGTATCTCCAGTTCCCTTTCCTACTGCCATGGACCCACAGACTAATCAGGACAACTTCCCCATCTTAAAGCCAGGTGGGGCAATTATTTTGCTATACACAGAATGTTCAAGAGCTAGTTCTAGGTGAATAAAGTAGAGGAAAAAATTGCTTCTCAGCTCAGTCTTTGTCAAAGTGAAATCAGCTGTATGTACTTGGGAGTGGGTAGGAGAAAAAGGCCGAGGGCAAAGACTGTTTACACAGATAAATAAGAGTTAGATGACCATTAACACAGAAACAGTTGCTCTCCCATGGCCCTAGCATGCCCCGACACCAGGGTAGAGAGGCCTCCGCCCTTCTATTACAGCCTCAGCAGAGTTAGGGAAAGGAGTAGTCAGGGCTGGAGGTGTGCCATGTGGCTTAGTGACAGGATGTGTGCACGTCCCAGAGAGTTCACGTGTGGGTTTGAGTGCATGAGAGTGCAGCACGCGTGTCTGTGGGTGCTGAGCTGCCGCAGGGTGCGTGGTAGTCTCTGTTTCATCCTGTTTATCCAACAACGAGCGTCTGTGAGTCCATCATGAGCCAGGTCTCACACCAGGTGTTAGAGATGTAAAAACATACCCCAAAGACCAGGCAACTCACTGGTCTCAATTTATGAGACAACACCCTGCCAATTCTCATTTCTTTTCACAGGATATGCACAGGTGCAGGCTTTCCAGAGTGAAGTTTTGAAATGCTGACTAATCTTTGTCCTCCAGATTCCTGTTCTGAGAACTTGTCCAACAGGTGTGCTGACACCTATAGATGCTGTAGCTCCAGGAGCCACGTCACCGCACTGCTCATAACCATCAACACTGAAACTGCCCAAGAATAAGGAGACACTCTGCTGTCACTCCCAGCCCCATCTTTAACCTTGCATGGGTCTTGGGGTGCCATTAAGAGAGGTTAGTGTACCCCACAAGCTTTATTTCTTTAAGTCTGCCCATTGTTGCAATATGCATGGTAGGAGTAAAAGCCAACTTAAAAAAAAAAAAGGAGTCCCCTGTGCGTGGGCCCACCTGTCACTGCTGTGGCTGTGTGAGCCCAGGGTGTGCCCTGGACGTCACTGCTGGCAAAGTACCGTTGCCTCCTGTCCACTGCTCATCCTCTTTTGACCTCCTACTGTAACATTGGGAGCTAATGATGTCATTAGATACTCTGCCATTAATTACAACAAGCGCATTTCCAGTTGACTGTGCCAGAGCATCCCAGCTGTGACCTTAGTTTCCCTGGGACCTTCCACTGGAGACCAGAGCCTGGCTCAGGGACACTGTCTAGCGGAAGCTCTCAGAAGAGAGAGCCTAAAACAAAGGTGCCCCTCCCCAACCATCAGTATTCTTTTCTTTTAAATGAAGTAATTAGTTAATTAATCAATTAATTTCACAAAAGATTTATTATTTTATTGCATAGAAGAACTGGGGTGTAGGCCAGATGTGCGAGGGTTCACCAGAGACATAGTGGAGAGCAGAACAGTTAGCGCTACTGGAATATACTGCTGCTGAGGGCCCTGAGTCAAGGAGGTGGGGCAGAAGAATTAGCAAATTCATGAATCCAGCTGTAAATACTAGATGCTGTAGGGAGGGTCAGGAGCACAGACTGAAGGTGAAGATATGGGGATTAAGGAACAAGCCATCCACTGTTGACGATGAGCGATGAGTGCTTCCCCACCCAAAGAAGACAATAAAACCCAGCACTGCCCCCAGGGGGGCAGCAGCTCTCTGCCCACCTGTGCGTCTGTCCGCAGGTGGTTCTTTGCACTACCTTTCTCCTTCCTCAGGGCAGCACCTCCTGCCTGTCTGTGACCTGCGCCACACCAGGTCTTCTCTGCCCTGAGTTTCCTCAGCGGAGGCCGCTTTTCTCGAGGCCTCCCGCCTTCAACCACGCGGATCTCTCTCAGCAAACCCATCTTTTTCAGGCCAGCTCTTTCTGCCCACCTGTGTCTCTGCAAGGGTCTTTTACTCTTCTGTCCCTTTCCTTAATAAACCTGCTCCTTCAATATTACTAATGTCTTTGTGATGGGGAGAAACTCGCTGTGTGCCGACGAAAGGGGAGCTCTGGTGAAACCTTTCCCAGAGTGAACCCATGGTACTGCAAACTCACCTCCAAAAAACAACATCGTGCCTACTAACAGTTGGAACCAGCCAGGCAGGGAGGCACCAATGGCCTCCGGGCCAGGTGGCTCAGTGCTGATCAATGGCATCCTAACTGGTGGCCACTCAACTCTACCCAATCAAGAATTGTTTTCTATACTTGTTTACTGGATAGTGACCTTAATTTCTTTTCTTTTTTTAAAAAGATTTATTTGTGCATACAGAACTGGGGTACAGGCCAGAGGTCTGGAGGTGAGAAGATTCACCAGAGACAGTGGGGAGCAGAACAAGCAGATTGACGAAGTACACTGCTGAGGGGAGCAGCAGGTAGGACAGGAGAGGTCTGCTGCACCATGTGGGTCACCTTCCCGATTGGGGACCGAACTTGTGGCACAGTGGCTGCAGATAGCTTCGTAGTGCTGCACTTTAACCCGTTGTGCCACCAGGGAGGGCCCTGGCCCTAAGTTCTTAATGTAAATGAGAACAATTAGGCTACATGGCTGACTGGTGCTGAGGACTGTTGGCATTCTTCTTTGACAAAATATCTCTAGGTTAGTTCCTTAGATAAAGCCTTATTTTGAATCACTACACTCTCTCAGTTCCGAAAGACTTGACAAAGAATATGTGGCCCTCCTTGGTGGCGCAGCGGGTTAAATTGCAGCACTGCAAGCTAGCGCAGCCACTTCAGTGCCGGTTCGATCCCTGGCCCTGGGGGTGACCCACGTGGCGCGGCAGACCTCTCCTGTCTCGCCCACTGCTCCCCTCAGCAGTGTACTTCGTTGATCTGTCTGTTCTGCTCCCCGTTCTGTCTCTGGTGAATCCTCTTGCCTTCTGTACTGCTAGCCTGTACCCCAGTTCTGTATGCATAAATAAATAAATCTTTTAAAAAAATATGTAACAAACACAGTTGCTGCCCACACAAGATATTCACCAAACTGAAGGGGCATCATAAAGTGCAAATTCTAATAATTTCTGATTGTCCTGGTATCATTACTAAGTTGAAAAACCAAGTCCCTATTCCTTATCCAGCAGGCAAGTTTGGGAGGCTTGAGTGGACAAAGGGAGCAGATGGGGCTTCCCTGAGAAGTTAAGCTGAAGATATTAGGAACTGATGATCCACTGTGCAAATTGAGATCGTCAGTCAAGGCCTACCCAAGACTGGTCATGCTAACCAGTTGATGATACCCAGACTATAAACTGAGCCATAGGACCCTCACTCACCCTCCTGCCTTGCCCCCTGCTCCCCTTAGTGTATTTTAATAAACCCACCTGTTCTGTTCTCCAGTCTGTCTCTGGTGAACTCTTTCACTCCTGTGACTCTGATACTGGGCAGCAGGGGACACTAAACTTGCCAAGGCCTGTCTGCCCAAGTAGTTTACCAGTTACTGTCTGGTAACTGTGTGTACAATTGCAAGAACGCTCAGGCTTAGACAATAACAGCAAAGGATTTATTTAACAAATGAGGAAAAACAAGAGTTTTACTAAGGCCAATAATGGCCATTTACTTTACTCAAAGTCATGTCCAGTGCTGTCCAGTTTTGCACAAAAAGCATTATAATGGCATCTTCCTGCCACTGAGGACGTCAACCCCTCTCCTGAACAATAAGTCGCGTGTCTAAGATGGCGTCTTCCTGCCGCTATGGACACATGGCAGCCAGACTATAGGCCAGATCCGACTCACAACCAGCAAAAAATAGAACAGGAGATGCTCCTTGAGCTGCCAAAGTGCCCCAACACAAGCAATACTCAAGACCACAGCTGTAGTGGCAGAACAACCTGATAAGCGGCCACACTTACATTTTAGCAAGAGACCTGTCTCCGGGTCTCCCTTTCTCTCTGCCAAGCCTAACAAAACGACTACTCAGACAAGGCCACACTCAATAGCCTATGCCATGTGGGCCACACCCACACCCCCCAGCTCTGTGAAGCTCTCATGGAGCTGTCCCCCCCCACCCGCCATCCCAGCACAGCACTGGGGCAGCCTCACTTGGCCTCTGTCTTGTGTGTAGGCCTCTCTCTCAAGATGAGAACTTTTTCTCTTGTGCGGGTACGCAGAGCTCCCTTATATACTTTTTCCGTTGCTCTGCCCCACTTTTAGCACCTTTCTAGGTGCTCTATTTTTTTTTTAAAGGTTTATTTACTTATGCATACAGAACTGGGATACAGGCCAGAGGTGCAGGGGCAGTGAGAATATTCACCAGAGGCAGAGTGGGGAGCAGAACAGGCAGATTGATGAAGTACACTGCTGAGGGGAGAAGTGGGCGGGTCAGGAAAGGTCTGCTGCACCATGTGGGTCACTCTGGGGTTGGGGATCGAACTTACACAGAAGCGGCTGCAGCCAGCTTGCAGTGTTGCACTTTAACCAGCTGTGCCATCAGGAGGGGTCATGGGTGCTCTATTTTTTACTAACAAATCCCTCCTGGGGTTACCACCAGTAACAGTTTATGGTTTCAGCTACTGGTATCACCTCTGGGATCCAATATTCCCCCATGACACTAATTAATCCTCAACTAAAATACATCACAACCTAAGTGCTGAGACCATGACCAAACGCTCAAAGTAATTCTCATTTCAAAGTACATGTTCGTTAATGAAGCGTCTGTGATTCTGCATAAACTATGACCTGAATTGGAATGCAAAGTAAACATGATACACAGTTGTTTTATGCTTGTTTTCCTTGCATATGGCAACAAGGCAAAAGGAAAAGGCAGTGAAGTGCTGTCATATAAAATATGGAAGATGAAGTTTCTAGAAAATGAGCCCACTGTGAGTTTGCCTGCGAGAATATACAAACATCTGAGTGCAAAAGCTAAAAAACCCAGCGCTTAAAAGAGTTTGTGTTTGCCATGAGCAATTTTATTTCTCACGCAAAGAAACACTCAATTTCAATGGAACAATACCCAGTGGGAGTCATGGGGTGGCCCTGAAGCTTCTGAAAGTGGAGTGTTGTCCTCACGGTGTGACCTATCCTCTGAGGTGACAGCTGGTGGCAGTCTATGCCCCGCCCACTCCCAGTCCAGGAATCAGATGTTCAGGCTATTCAAGGCCCAAACTCCCCTAAGAGGAATTGTCTGGCATTGATGATGTTGAGAAAGTCCCAGGCAGTAGGACAAAGTTACTTTCTGTCAAGAAAGATTAGTCATTTTCACGCCATCGCTGTGTTTACCGGTGCCGCACCCAAGATTGGTGTTCCAGTCCTGTTATGGGTGTGGCCTCCCCTCGGGCACCCAGCGATGTCACGGGCTGGTGTTCCAGGGAAGGAATCAGAAGACAAACCAGAAACAAAAGCACAAAACAATTTCTAGGGAAGGGTAAGCCCTAGGAAAACTGATCAGGGCAAGAGAAGCTGCAGGGACATGCCGCCTCACAGGAAGCTGCGTGTGTCAGGCTTTAACCTGCAGCTCACTCTTCTGAAGACGGCGCCCGATTTGTTCATGAGACATACTGTGCAACTGCCAGAGAAATCATTTTATGGTTTTTGTTGCGTATCCCCACTACCGCCTAATGTTTTTACTACCCCCAAAGAAACTCTGTCCCCTTTAGCAGTGACGCCCTCCAAAGCCTCCAGCTCCTGAGACTACCGGTCTCTTCCTGTCTGTTTACATGTTTAGTCCAAGCGGAATGCCAATGCCGCATGGGCCTATTGTGTCTGGTTACTCCTACTCAGCATAAAGCTTTCAAGGTCCCTCCACATGGAGGCGAGTGTCAGGGCTTCACTCCGTTTGTGGTTGAGAGACGCTGCACTGCGTGGACAGACTGTGTGCTGCTCCTGGAGTCACCGTGGACATTGTTTTTACACTTAATCCTTCATCTGCATATGTTGTAGTCTCCCCTGAACAGCAGTTTCAGTTACCTGTGGTCAACCTCTGCCCCTAAATATCCTGTATGACAGATATTTTGAGAGTGAAACCATATTCACATCATTTTATTACACATTTATTGTTATAGTTGCTCTATCTTATGCTTGTCTATTGTTGTTAATCTCTTGCTGTGTCTGGTAATTAAACTTTGTCAATCATGTGTGAGTGAGGAATGCCTTGAATTGGACTGTAACTAATTCAAAATATAAACAGCCCCTTGGAGCCACAGGTTACATCACCCTGACACGAGTGTGTGGGAAAAGAAGCCCAAACAGCCTGGGAAGCAACTGTCTACCCCAAGGAGTTCCAGTCCCTGCGCAGCTGTGAAGAGATGTTGCATGTGGGACTCTATCCCACACAGCCCATCAGAAATGGGATCCAGGTTCCAGAAGAAGTAACATGCAGGCTCCAAGCACAGATGTTGAGACAGACCCAACTAGAAGGCTGAATTGTGATACTGCAATTGCAACAGGCCTGACTAGCTGATGAGGAAGGAAAACAAAGGTAAGAAAACCCGATGGATGACTTATGCCCAACAGCTCTTGGCAAGGCCAAGCAATGAACTGTGGTCAGGAAATGCGAGTGTTCCCTTATATTATGAATTAATTACATTCACTCCTCTGAAAGGCAGTACAGATAGGACTTCTTGTTCCTCAGAGACACACTGAGTAGGGAGCGGACCAAAGCAGCACAGGAATGTGTTCTTGAGATCACATGACGTGTGGGAATGACGAGGGAGCCTTCGAGAACTGCCCAGGACACCAGGCAGCTTTTCTGTGGGGCTTCCCCCATGTACACAGGTCTGAGCCGCTGGCCTGTGTGCAATCTGAGATCCAAAGGTTTTTACCTAAGTTGGCACTCAGAGTCTTTGGGGGGTATAGCCTGATCCACACTAGTGTGAGAATATTCCTGCTCTGGTGCCAACTGCATTGCTGGAAAGCAGACTGTGCTCCAGACCTTGCCAGCACAGCTCGTCTAAAATCCAGACAGTTCTAGATTCTGTAACAATGCCAAGGGCTTCAGGAGAGGGTCTGGGCCTCTGAGCTAAATTTATTTATTTACGCATACAAGAACTGGGGTACAGGTCAGAGATGCAGGGGTGGGGGGCGAGAGGATTCACCAGAGACAGAGTGGGGAGCAGAACAGGCAGACTGATGAAGTACACTGCTGAGGGGAGCAGCAGGTGGGTCAGGAGAGGTCTGCTGTGCCATGTGGATTGAACTCACACTGCAGTGGATAGTTTCACAGTGCTGCACTTTAACCTATTGCGCCACCAGGGAGGGCCCCTGAGCTCAATTTAAAGCTCTCCAGAAGGTTTTATCTTGTTCTGAGGATGGCTCTAAATACCAAAGATGACTGTTGCAAGAGGACTGTGGGGGAGGGGACACCGAGGCTGTCGGCCTTCAGAGGTTGACACAGGCAGGGCCACCAGGACAAGGCAGTGTTGGGAAGATGAGCCCACTTCCTTCCTGTTGGGGGCAAAAGATGTCTTGAACGAGCTCTACAGATACAGGTTTCTGGACTCCACCCCAAACACTGAAGCGAGCATCACCAAGGGGAGGATTGCTGGGACCCGAGGGTGAGTTAATCAGTGATGTTTGGGTCTAGAACCAGACTCGTGCGCTCTGGGGGTCTCTTGGCCTCGTGGCTCACGGCCTGTCTCTTGGCTTTTCGCCCTGCTATTGAGGTTCCAGGCACTGGTAGGACGGATTAACCAACTTATCTCTCCCTCTGAGTTATTCATCTCCCTTTCTCTTTAAATTAACCCATTATTAACCTTTTTGTCTGTGCCTTTAGTTGAACCTTAAGCACAGGGGTGAGGGCCACCTCCACAAGCCAGGGGCTGCAGGGGAGGCACTTCCTGGAACTCTGGCAAGTCTGTCTGCCACCACTGGGGTTGAAGTGGTTTCTTCTCAGGGTGATATGAACTATAAGCCTAGGTCAGGCTGCAGACATTCAATCCTCCTGAACATTAGGTGAGCCGGATGAAAGGATTTCAGTCACCAGAAACAGTTCTTGGTTCACAACAATGTGAGGTGCTCGCACTGCGTGCCAGGTGGTGGCACAGCTGGACACAGCACAGTGGGCCTGTGCTTGCTGAGGAGACAGAAGGGGAGGCAGCGCGCGAGCCGTAGATGCAGGGAGAGCCCTCGGGGCTGTGGGCATAGCCATGGGGTACAGGGAAGGCTCCCCACCTGAGCCAGAGTGCGCAGAGGCAGCAACCGGCTGCCTGTGGGTTACTGGGTTACACTCTGCTCATAGGCAAAACAGCAGTAGAGTAAGCAGGTGCCCCCTGACAGCTGGAATGTTGGAATGTTCTTGGGGAGCAACGTGGCCTGCATGCTGTCAATGTCCTCCAAATTTACAATGCTCTGTACAAGTTTAGTCTTTACCCCAAAAGCCGGCTGTAGGCGTTAGCCAGAGGAGAATGTGAGAAAGGAGGGCTGGTCTAGAAGCTGAATGCTGTCTCCCAGAGAGGGGGGGTCCTGGGAGGCCCAGCCCACAGGATGGATCATCACGCAGCGGTTCCTGGATCCCAGGGTGCAGAATCAGGACTCATAGTTTTCTTGAGGCCAAGGGTTTGGTCATTTCTGGCTGGAGGCGGCTGAAGCAGAACCGAGATGGTTTACCTTTCTGCCACCAGGGGCCCATCCTGAGATGGGAAGGCCGGGTGCCGCCCACGTGTCTGAGGCACGCCATTCAGAAGTGTCCAGATGCAACATGTGGGCACCGAGGCCCACAAACTCCTTGGGACTCAGCATGGGGGGGTCAGAAGCCCTGCGTGTGGCTCTGGCAGCCGGTACCCTGGCAGCCTGCTCAGAGGGTGGACAGGGTGACAGCAGGGGCTAAAATGGACACCTCAGCCTGTCCTAGTGACGGTAGGTATTAATCTTGTCTTCTCCTGAACCTGCTGAGATTGAAGCTGATGACAGCTGAGTCACAGTCAGCACAGGTGAAGCAAAAAGGAAATACACCCAGATAATGTACTTTTTTTTTTTTTTTTTTTTTTTTTTTTTAGCAGTGTACTTTGTCAATCTGCCCGTTCTGCTCCCCACTCTGTCTCTGGTGAATCCTCTCACCACCTCTGCACCTCTGGCCTGTACTCCAGTTCTGTATGGGTAAATAAATAAATCTTTTTTAAAAAAGTGCTGAGGATAATGGCAGCAGTTTCCATGCTCAAGAGAAATGTTACAAATCTGGAGAAAGAAAAATAGAATGAGACTGTGGTGTTGCAGAATTAAAGATAATGGAATGAAGTATGATTTTCAGTATATATAGATACAGAAAAAAATAGATGTGACTGTGTGTATACGTATATACACCAGTGTGTACACTCAGAAATATTCCTTGACTGGCCCTTCCTGGTGGCGCAATGGGTTAAAACAAAGCACTGCAAGTTAGCCGCAGCTGCTTCAGTGTGAGTTTGATCCCCGGTGCCAGAGTTGACCCACATGGCATGGCAGACTTCTCCTGTATTGCCTGCTGCTCCCCTCAGCATTGTATGCCATCAATCTGCCTGTTCTGCTCCCCACTCTGTCTCTGGTGAATCCTCTTACCCCTTACATCTCTGGCCTGTACCCCAGTTCTGTATGAGTAAATAAATATTAAAAAAAAAGAAATATTCCTTAGCAGTCACAGAACTGCAATACAATAGCAACGAGCACACTGCAAGCTGAGACCTACTTTAAATGGGGCCAGGGCTCCTTGGAGAAAGGGCTGACTCAGGTTGCTGCAGTAAGAGTAGAGGAGAATGAGCCCATGAGCAAGTATGGGAGTGCTCACAGGCAGCTCAGGAGGACAGAAGCCTTGAAGAGGCTTCTACCAGCCACGTCTAGGAGCAAATGTATGATGTGACAACTGACTGTGATGAGATAGCACTACCTCAAATACTCGAACGAATCTATGGAAGATTTAATGAAGAATGGAATTATTTACCTAATCTCAGAGTATCTCCCCACAGAATACTGGGGAAGGGAGCAGCTTTACAAAGGAGAATCTGGCAGACACCTTCTCACCTTAGTGATCAAAGTTAATGGCACCAATAGAAGACAGATTGAATGTGGGTGGTATCAATCGGCCTCTGTATAGGGAACACAGGGTGTCGTTTTGCTTTGAGGACATACAGTACAAACCCAGCCCCAAGGAAACAGCAGCTAAACCCAAATGGAGGGACCCACCTGTGATCTTCCAGATGGACCAGCTTATGAAAGTCCAGGAAAGATGGAGGCTTGTGCAGATGGAAAAAGAATGGAGACACCTGACATCTCAACACATACAAGATGCGTGTATTCACATAAAGGACAGCATTGGGCAATCCACAGAGCTCACGTGAGTCTGAAGACTCTATGACAGCAGCACGTCAGTGCCCATTCTCTGACTGAGGGCTGTCTAAGGGGGGACAGTGCATGTCCTTGTTCACTGGTAACAAGCATAAAGTATCCTTGTTTAATTTAATCCATTATTATTTAGCATGCAGAGTTCATGGGAATCACAGCAGCTACTTACTGTCAAATAGTTGTGGGAGAAAATATATTTGCACTTGGAACTTTTCTATAAATTCGTGATTGTTTCAAAACAAACAGGTAACCTATCAGAACAAATGTAGGCCACTCCATTTGGTTTTGTAAACTAAATGGAAAATAAGCTTCTGGATTACAAAGTGTACAAGGATAACAGAGTTGGAACAGAAATAAAGCCTGGACTGGATTTTATGAAAAAGATACCATTTAGAGTGTTGACTTCTACATGGATTATGGAGTGACACCATGAAACCCCCAATGAGATATTTCTTGGAACTAATGTGGTTCCCCAAGACTGCTACTATCAACTAAAAATTTTAATATGTCAGACAATTATTATGCCTATCACAATGAGACATCACTTTGTACCCATTAGGACGACTATTATATTAAAAAAAAAAAAACAAACCCTGAAAATAACAAGTGTTGCAGAAGATACGGGGGAGTTAGAAGTCTTGTACACTGCTGGTGGGGATGTAAAATGGTATAACTTCTGTGGAAAATAGTCTGGAAGTTTCTTAAAACATAAACAGAATTTCCATGTAATCCAGAAATTCTACTCTTGGGTATATACCCAAGAAAATAAAAGCGGGGCCTCAAACAGGAGATATTAGCAGCATGATTAGCCAAAACCCAGTGTCCTACAACAAACCAATGGAATATTATTCAGATTTAAAAAGTGAATTCTGATTCAGGCTACAACATGGATGACCTTGAGGGCAGGATTCTAAGTGAAATAAGCCAGTGACAAAAGCACACACACTGTATGATTCCACTTATGTGAGATGCCTGGAGGAGTCAAATTCAGAGAGCAGGAGGTAGGCCGGGGGTGAGGGGGCAGTGGAGTCGGTGTTTAACGCCTCTGGAATCTCACTTGGGAAGATGAGATAACTGCTGAGGGAGGGTGGTGACTGTTGTACAACAATGTGCGTGTGTTGAACAGCTCTGAACTGCATGCTTAAAGACGGTTAATAAGGTAAATTTATGTTGTCTAGTTGATCATAATAAATGATATTCAAACTGTGGAGGGAAGAAAGAATATTATGTTCTTAGAGCTTTTAGATGAAACTTAAATGTAGGTTAAAAATGGAATTTCTCTTTTAGTTATGAAATAACTGCCGGAGGCCTGGCCAGGAGCCAGAGCTCTGCGTGGATGAACTCGCACAGTCCTCAAGACCCACAAGCTCAGCACTATCACTGTTCACACAGGAGCACCAGGGAATTTCTCTTTTAGTTATGAAATAACGGCTGGAGGCTTGGCCAGGAGCCAGAGCTCTGCGTGGATGAACTCGCACAGTCTCACAAGCTCAGCACTATCACTGTTCACACAAGAGCACCAGGGACTGAGGAAGGCTCAGTCATGCAACCAAGGGTGAAGCAGAATTCAGACTCTTGCTGCTCTTGGTCACTGTCCATGTCAAGTCATGTCCATTTCCCATCAAAACTGTGTTCAGAAAGAAACATGTTCACACCACATACATACTTTCCATAAGCCCCAGCATATCTGAAGCACCAAGCTTTGAAGTGACACACCAAGTTTATTTATTTATTTTAATTTTTAAAAAAGATTTATTTATGCATACAGAACTGGGATATAAACCAGAGGTGCAGGGGCAGTGAGAGAGTTTACCAGAGACAGAGCGGGGAGCGGAATAGGCAGATCACCGAAGTACACTGCTGAGGGGAGCAGCAGGCAAGACAGGAGAGGTCTCGTCATGCCATGTGGGTCACCTCCGGATTGAACTCATGCTGAAACGGCTGCGTCGAGCTTGCAGTGCTGCATCCTTACCTGTTGTGCCACCAGGGACAGCCCAACACACCAAATTTAAATAACTGACTTCAAAAGACCAACTTGTTCAAAGAAATCAAGTGACAGTCTTTATATTAGTGATCTTTGGTTTCAATGATTAGGTTATCTTATTAGGTGGCCTTTCTTCTAAACAATCTTCAGATTGTTGTTAATCTTGACCACATGATTAAAGGTTAATGGCTCTGGTGACTGGATAATGTTGACAGCATTTAGCTTTAACATGCCCTGAGAGGGACATAACATTGTTGTGTGGGATTCCTGCCAATGCTGTACACACTCAGTGTAATCACAAGGAATATGGAAAAGTCACACTGAGGGCACAGAACAACCGAGCGGTTCTCAGCAGGAGTGTGAAGGAAAGATCCAGAACCATCACAGATCAGAGGAAATAAGGGGGCATGATAACTAAATGCAATGTGGGATCCTGCCAAAGTTAATGTCCTGGCTTTGATAATCCTGAAGGTGTGAACAGTAAAGGAGACTGGGAGATGGGTAGACAAGAACTCTCTGTACAGATCTTTTGGACTTACAATAAGGATACACCCTGATGAACTTGTCTTGAGTTGAAAATAGCATTGAGAATGCATTTCATAGCCCTAAGCTACTGAACATCCTAGCTTAGCCCAACCTAGTTAAAACATGATCAGAATACTGACAGTGGCCTCCGGTGGGGCAAACTCACCTAATGCAAAGCCTATTTTATAATCAAGGGTTGAATATCTCATGTATTTCTCGAATCACTCAGCATGGCTGACTGGGAGCTGTAGCTTCTGCTGCTGCTGCTGTCACAGGAGAGCATCACCTTGAGACTGCCAGCCCACATGGTACTTTCACACCGTTGTGAAGTTGGAAAATCCTAAGTCAAGTTCACAAACCAGGGACCATCTGCAATGGTTCAAAGGACCATTTGAACTTCTCTGCAAATCTGAAATTAATTACATATTTAACAAAAGGATTTGTGGTGGCAGAAAACTTCCATGGGGATGACTTTGGATGGTAACAAACAACACACATGAAACGGTTACTATTTTGTCTTTAACCTGTCATCTATTTCTTTACTGTGACTGAATGCCAAGGGGCCTGTTAGGTCTTTAGATGAGTGCAGTTTCTTGCAACATTGGCAGCAGTATTTTTATAGCTACAAACCTGAAAATAAGTGGGCGTGATATAGCAGAAAGAAGGGCACTGACGAGGCAGGAAAAAACCATCTGGTGCCAGAAAGATTTGTTAGGGTCAAACCAGAGCTAGAGGCATGTGGGGTTACCATCCTGGACCCACTCAGGAAGTGTCTTCTCAGCAGCCTATGTGTCTTCTCTTTGACCTCACAGAGCACGCTAAAGAGAGCAGGCCTCATCTAGTGGCAATCCAGAGGATGCTTTCTTAAAGAGAAGTGTCAGAGAAGCATGTGAGAAGAGTCATCCTGTGCACAGAATAAAGAGCCCCCATCCTGAGGGGGCCAGTGCTGAACGTTGAGATGTCCTCAGAGGCAGGTGCATACACTAGTACTTTAATGAATTTGATTTGTATTCAAATAGAGCAGCACAGAAATATTCAAAATACAAAATTTCCTTTATGTGTGCAATTTTAAAACAATGTAAATAATTCAAATTTAAATAGTATAACTGATCAAGACCATGAAATTTCAAGGTCCACTGATTGTGTAAAAGGAGTGAAGAACCTCTCAAC
>NW_004567125.1:29283784-29288786 GCF_000260355.1 Condylura cristata | reverse complement strand
TAGTAAATTCTATCTGGGCTCTCCCTGGTGGCACAGCAGGTTAAAGCTGCTTCAGTGCGAGCCAGGAAGCTGACCCACAGGGCGCGGCAGACCTCTCCTACCTCGCCTGCTGCTCCCCTCAGCTGTGTACTTTATCAATCTGTCTGTTCTGCTCCCCACTGTCTCTGGTGAATCCTCCCACTGCCCCTGCACCTCTGGCCTGTACCCCAGTTCTGTATGCATAAATAAATAAATAAATCTTTAAAAAAATAGATTCTTTCTTTCTCAACTTTCCCTTTTCTCATTCCCTATGTGAAGAAACCCTGATTTATTCATACAGAACTGGGGTACAGGCCAGAAATGCAGAGGGTGAGAGGCTTCACCATAGACAGAGCGGGGAGCAGAAGAGACAAATGGACGAAGTACACTGCTGAAGGGAGCAGCGGGCGGGTCAGGAGAGGTCTGCTACACCATGTGGTTTCCCCCGGGGCAGGCGGGAATCGAACTCATTTGGAAGTGGTCTAAGCTTCTTTGTGCTGTGCTTTAACCCGCTGTGCCACCAGGGAGGGCCACAGTTTTTTTTTTGTTTGTTTGTTTTGTTTTAAGATTTATTTATTTATGCATACAGAACCGGGGAATAGGCCAGAGGTGCAGGGGCGGTGAGAGGATTTCAACAGAGACAGAGCGGGGAGCAGAACAGGCTGACTGACAAAGTACACTGCTGAGGGGAGCAGTGGGCAGGTCAGGAGAGGTCACCCCTCTGGGGTGGGGAATCGAACTCATTCTGAAGTGGCTTTAGCTTCTTAGTGCTGTGCTTTAACCCGCTGCACCACCTGGGAGGGCCCTGTTTCAGTTTTTTAGCTCACAAAAGCCCCAGCAGTTTAAGGGTCAAAAGCCCCAGCTCTGCCTGCTCCCTCATCAGCCCCACTCAGTGGGTGGAGCTGGGAAGTGCCATCTTCCACCGGGGACTTGACTATGAGCAACATCCCCTAACTGAGGTTGCACCTCATTGTTCCTGTCATACTTTGAAAGCTGTGCTCTCACTATTGCCCTAGGGGGCCCAATGGCAGATAAGGACCCCAGTCACTCTATCTCAGTGACATGTGATGTTAACTTAGCAGGTGTTACTACTATGTGCTACACATCATTCTAGTGTCACAGAATCACAGACAGATGAGGTTCCCCTCACAGTGTGGTTAATGTGGAGGGGGTGAGACACCAAACACATGCAAGAAAAACACCCGTGGTGGTGGGTGCTTGATGATGACTTCACCTGAATAGAGTGATAGTTAAAAGGCTTATTGGAGTCTTCAAGTTTCCAAGGTGACATCAAACTGAGATTGGAATGACAACAGTCCAGCAGGAAAAGGTTCTGAAGAGAGTAAGAATTTTTGGGTAGAGGAAACAAACAGAACCTGAGTTAAAAAGACACTTGGCTTTTTTTTTTTTTTTTTTAAGATTTATTTATTTGTGCATACAGAACTGGGGTACAGGCCAGAGACGCGGAGGGTGAGAGGATTCACCAGAGACAGAGTGGGGAGCAGAACAGGCAGATCGACGAAGTACACTGCTGAGGGGAGCAGCGGGCGGGTCAGGAGAGGTCTGCCACGCCATGTGGTCACCTCCGGGGCAGGCGGGAATCGAACTCATGCGGAAGCGGCTTTAGATTCTCAGTGCTGTGCTTTAACCCGCTGCGCCACTAGGGAGGGCCGACACTTGGCTTTTTAAGAGGTCAGGGTTATACAGGGTCAGGGGATTGAAGGGGAGGGCAATGTGAAGTTAGAAGAATTGGAAAATCTTGTAAGTTTCAGAATCACTGTGGCTTTTGTTTGCTTGTAATGGGAATTGTGGTTGGGCAAAATAATGGCCTCCAAAGATGTCCATATGCGAATCCTCCATATGCTACAGATGGTTAATGGTCTCGAGGCGGGGATATTAACCTGGATTGTCCAGGAGGACTCAATATGTCTTTAAAAGTAGACAACCTCTCCCACTGTGGTAAGAGAAAGGTAGACCATGACATCGGCCAGAGATGGTGTGTTGTTAGTTTTTCAAAGATGCAAGAAGGGGCTAAGCATCAAGAACACAGGCCGTCTCAAGTTGGAAAAGGCAAAGGAGCCAACCCTCCCCCAGATGTTCAGAAAGGAAAGCGGTCACGGTCTCACCTAGATTTTGGCCCAGCGAGACATTTAGTCTATAGAGGTGTAAGAAAACAAGTTAGTGGTTATTTGTTTTGGTGACAATAGAAAATTAATGTAGGTAAAAGGTGTTCTTTCTCTAGCAGAAAAAGATGCCAGAAGACAAACTTCTCAAGTCTTTACAGGTGAGAAGAATTCAGCATTTCAATGATTGTGGAATTTTATTTTCCAAACTTAGATATTAAACTCCTTAACACACACACACACACACACACACAAACACAACACTAACATAGGAAGCAATGGCGGATTTTACAGTGATTGTCACATGGTATGAATTCTACTTTCTTAATGTTGATTTTTTTTTTTTGGAGATGTAATTCAAATAGCATAAATTCACCCTTAAAAATATTCACCTTAAAGACCTATCAGTGACTTTTAGTGAATCCACAATGTGTAACCATCACCATTCTTTAATTCCAGATTAGTTTCAGTATCCTCCAAAGCAATTCTGTTGCCATTAGCAATCACTCTATGTTCTCTCCTCCACCCATCTGGCAACCATTAACTTATCTCCATGGGTTTGTCTCTTCTGAGCATTTTATACAAATGAAGTCATATACAAATGGCTTAGTGTGATCAGCATCTTTAACATGATTTTGTGCTTCATCCAAGTTGTAGTGTGTTTCAGTGCTTCTTTCCTTTATATGGCCAAATAATATTCCATGGTTAATGTCATCAGTAGATGGACATTTGGGTTGTTCCCACTTTTGGCTATTGTAAATAATGCTGCTGTGGACACATTCGTGTGTAAGTTTTCATTTGAACATATGCACAGTGAGTAGAATGAGAACTTTATGTTTAACTTTTGGAGGAAATACCCAAGTAGTTACACCATTTTAAATCCCCACCGGCAAATTATGAGGGTTCCAATTTCTTGGAGCCCTGGCCAGTATTTACTATTCTTTTTTATTTCAGCACTCCCAATGAGTAGGGGATATCTCACTGTGCTTCTGGTTTGTATTTTCCTAATAGCTAATGAAGCTTAGCACCTTTTCATATGTTTATGAGTCATTCTTTGGAGAATGTCTATTCAAATCCTCTCATTTTAAAAAAATTGGGTCATCTTTTTATCATTGGGTTGTAAGAGTTCTTCTGGATACTAGGCCTTTATCACAGATATGACTTGCCAGTCTTTTCTCCCATTCTGTGAGTTGTCTTTACTTTTTTTGAGTGTCCATTGAAGACTGTAGGGTAAATTAGTTAAAAATCAGGCTTTATTTCACCCTCCTGACATTAGCCTTTGTGACTGGTACCCATGGTCTTGCATGTCTCTACGATCATGGACACCTGTGCTGAAGGGCAAGGGGATACATGGATAGTGTCATTTTGAGATCTCAAGAGAAGCCGGCCAGAGAAATACTGAGAGAAAAAGTTGGTCTGTTCTAATTCAGCATTAAAGGTCTGTAAAATATACTAAAACCTCAAAAATTATCTTTTCATCCACAAGAACTGACAAAGAGCCCACCCAGCCTGGGATGGTTGCAAAACCAAGCTGGTTTGACAAAAATTCAATTGAGCACTTTTTGTTTGTCTTCTTGGTGTCACATCTAAGAAAGTCATTGCTTAATTCAAGATCATAAAGATTTATGTCTATGTTTTCTTCTAGTAGTTATGTTTTGCTCTTATATTAGGCATTTGTTCCATTTGAGCTACTTTCGTAAATGCTGTAAGGCAAGGGTCTACATTCTTTTGCATGTGGAGATCCAGTTTTTCCGGCACCACTTATTAAGAGACTATTTTCTCCTGCTTAAATGTTGCAGAAAATCCACTGACCACATATGGGCTTATTTCTGTACTGTCAATTCTATTGACTGATTGGCCTATTTACCTATCCTTAAGTAGATTGCATTAAAAAATATCTCCATGGCTGACCTAAGGAGACTGAACTAGAAGGCAAGGGTGAAACCATGCTGGTCTGAGGGGGCTACCATAGTTGGAATGGTCCAGACATGTTGTTGGCTTAGAGTTATAGTGGTAGTCATAAAAAGGAGATAAATCTCTGACTTTTGGGGATAGAATCAACAGGATCTACTGATAATGTGGGACTTTAGGGAAAGGGGAGATACAAGGATAATTACTAACTTTAGGAACAGGCAACTGGATGGGTAAAGATACAGTTAACTAATAGGGGAGGTTGAAGGAGCAAAGTTTGAGGAATGAGGGTCTGCAAAGGAGGGCTGTGTTTTGATCAGTTTCACTTGTGATACTGCTGAGCTACTCAAGAGGAGGCATCAGGCAGGCCGTTAAGCTCGGCATGAACTCAAGGACATGAACTCAAGGTTGGAGATAAACAATATAATAGTGATGGGAAGTCTTGGGCATAGAGACAAGTTGTGAGCCCTGAGGAAATCACCATGAGACTATGTTGACAGAGAGGGGTCCAGGGCCATGGACTTGAAAAGTGACTGTTGAGGAGACTGGGATCAGTGGGGAGGAATCAAGAAAAAGAGTTTGAAAGAGTAGTCTGTCAGAAATGCTTCTGAAGCAAAGCAAAACCCAGAAGTGGATTGCAACACCCAAAAAGTGGATTTGGCAATATGGAGATCACTCAGCAGAGGGAAGAGAAGGTTGGGAGAGAACTGTGGAGGTAAAGAAGTGGAAGTAGAAACCACAAACTCTGACATTTAGTCATGAAGGAGAGCCAAGAAGGTGCTAAAAGAAAAGGTGTATCTCCAAAGAGGAAATGCAGACAGCCAACAAGCATATGAAAAAATGCTCAACATCACTTGTAATAAGGGAGACGCAAATTAAAATCACAATGAGAGACCACCTCACCCCAGTGAGAATGGCACATCTTCAGACAACTAGCAACAACAAATGTT
>NW_004567125.1:29278624-29283363 GCF_000260355.1 Condylura cristata | reverse complement strand
TAATAATAATAATGAACAACTATATACCAGAGACATTTTACAGGGGTGGGGTGGGAAATGGGATCAAAAATGGGGGTGGGGTAGAGTGCACTGGACTATGGTTACAGCACACAGGTGATATGGTGATGGGAAGCCCATGGGGATTACAACTGAGATGAAAAAAGGCACAAAATGATGTAAAAACAAACTACTAGTATAATAAAAAGAAATGGTGTATATTAATCATGTTTTAATTTCCTATATGATTGTAGGGTAAATGAATTAATCAAGCTTTTTGTGCTACTAGCCTCTGTGGTTGTCACCCGTGGCCTTGATGGTGTTAAGGCGGCGCTTGGGAGTGTGGGCAGGTGGACCATGTGTGTGCACATGTGTAGGTGCGCACACCTGAGCCTGGAGGCCAGGGCTATAAGGGCAGCGTCACTCAGCTGGATGACAGCTATGAGAAGAATGAGCGGTGTGACTACAGAAGAGGGAGACCCTGAGAGAATGCCAGAGGGCCCAGAGAGAGTCAGGATTTGTGGGGGGCTGGGGAGGTTCTTCTGGCCTGTGCTTGCCTCCTTGCATTCCAGCCTCCATGCCTGGTGTGCTGTATATGTGGTTTCCTGAGAGCATTAAAACGTGAAAAACCCACTAAAGGCACTGGGACCCTCCTTTATTGTCTGACCGAGTTCATAGTGAGCCTACCCTGTGCTTGCTGACATAATAGAGACCTTAGCACATCTGTATGTATGTGCAAAACGTCACTCTAGAGGCAGAGTTTACTAATGCAAGCCTACCAGGAGGGCTGCAATCGCAGTGGCATGTACCCATGCCAGGGCTGCTGTGAACAACCCTGTGGAGTGCTACACCATTCTAACACTTACTATTATCATGCTTTTAAATCCTCTAACATCCATTAGTAAAAGATACTAAAGGTCTGATAATGTACTTGAAAGTCAGTAAGTAACTTCACAACTGAAGGCCAAACAACTGCCTAATGCCTGTTAATCTGTGGGAGAATGTCCTCATTTCATTCTGCCTTCCAAATTCACCATGTATCCCAGTGGAATGCCTTTCAAAACGTAGAGTTGGAGCACAGAACTAAGATTTGAGCCCCAAATACGAAAATATTTGTGGGAGGTGAAATTTGATCTTCTGTAAATCTAAACCCAAACATTATTGTACATAGTATATAGTGACTGATCATATGGATAACACAGATTTAAAATATTTTCCTTCCATAAAAGCAGTATTACTGTAAATGTAACTAAAATGTGAGAGCATAATGTAGGTTGTTCTGTTTGCCTAGAGGGGATTCTAGCAATGTTTATACCCAGGAATGTTGGACTCTGTTTATGAAATATCTTTCTTTAGACACAGTGTAAAGCACCTTGTAATGTACACAAAGGAATTTCAGATTCTGTAGTTTCTTGTGAAAAAAACAAACAAACAAAAAAAAACCAACAACTAAACTCTAAGCATGCTCTTCATTGAGGTAATACCAGATCATAACACTGATTTGGAGATGCGGGATCACATCCTTCAGGTGTTATCACACCTTTGAGCCTGTTCTTCTCCTTCAGATCAAGCGCTGGCAGCAAACTGTCCAAATAACCTAAAATGGAACAATCCAGGGTGTTCACAGCATCAGCAAAGGGAATAGATTAACTTATGGGTCAAACCTCTCCCCACCACCAATGAATATAACTCCTCCCTTGAGTATGGGCAGAACCAGTGCAAAATGGCAAAGATGATGGGATAGTCCCTCCTGTGGTTGTTACATTTTCTGCAACTCTACCTGAGAATATGGGAGTTGTCACTGGTCAGTGACAATCATCTATGACTTTACATAACCAGACCTTCCATGGGCAGGTGGTAGGGAAGAGCAGATGGCCTCTTGAAGCCGAAAGCAACTTCCAGTTGACAGCCAGCAAGAAAACAGGGCCCTCAGTCCTATAGCTGCAAGGAACTGAATTCTGGCCACAACCCCGTAAGAAAGAAGCGGACCCCAAGCCCCAGAGAGGAACACAGCCTGGCTGACACCTTTACTACAGGCTGTGAGACACTGAACAGAGACCCAGTTCAGATGTGCCTAGACTTGATCCATGGAAACTGGAATCACAATGCATTTTGTTTAGAGTTGCTAGGTCTGTTACAGTGAGTTACACAGTAATAGCTGATATAACTTAATAGATGCTAAGTCAGTGAACAGGGGTTGTGTGGAGAAAAAATTTGGTCTGTGCTGGTACCACTAGCAAGTGTATGACACATTCTGACCACTGCCTGCTTCCATAAACTTCAACCCCTCACAAAGGATTTGAGGCTTTTCATCAGCTTTTCTGACCTTGTAACTACTTTAATGCACAAGTATGTGCATTAAAAAAATTATTAATGTGTGTAAAGAAGAAAAATTCCAATAAATGAGATAACTCCTCTGAAAACGAGACTTTAGACATTCTTCTAAATTAAAAAAAAAAATTAAAAGCCTAAACTGTGGATCTTTTAAAAGTAAATGTTAACAATATGTAGCAAGATTATTGAGACTCATATAGAATCATGCCAGAAAATAAAAATACAGAGTTTTATCCCTCTCCAACTCATTTATTCAATATTTATAGGAGGAGCTATTATCGCTGGTGACTACTGGGAGACAGAAAGCCACTTGTTCTGCTTTACATCAACAGCCTATTATAGCTCCTAATTTCTGCCTTAATTTACTTTTCCAAATTATGGAACAATCTGCCTTCCTTAACAAGACATCACCAAGGAATCTGATTTAGAGATCTAGCTCCTGCAGAGTCAAGACACTCCTTGCAAAAGATCCCATGAGAGCAACGATTCTAATACCTCTAACACAGGTGACCAAAATCCCCTTATTCTCTTTACTAGGGCTTTTTTAGCTACCTAAGTAGTGAATAATATCATGCACCTCTTGGAGACAGACTTAGGAATAAATAAAATTTGGGAAGCCATGTTTCCTACCCTGAGGAAATAAAACCTCAATAGAGAGTCTAGAAATTCACAGGAGGTGCTGAGCTCCAGAAAGGAACATAGCCGAGAAGCTGGATGCCCATGGCATTTCACAAGGTTCTTTGTAAGAGTGAAACGGGGCAGAATCACTCTGAATAGGTAAACAGATGTCATCATGGGCACAAACCAAACTTTTAGGTTAAACTAGAAACAACAACAAAAACAGTTAAGTAAATGGGGAATGGGAACATGTATAAATGTCCAAGTTCAAGTTCAACCCTGAAAATGATTACAGTAATTTAAGCAAAAGGAAGTCTTGGATGAAGAGCTAGTTTTTGGAGTCAGGGGAAGTCTTCAAAATGACAGAATGAATCTGTATGATTCTAATGGAGAATAACCTTAAATGGAATAAATTTAAGGCTGTGAAAAGCTCATAATTATTTCCTAATTTGTCCACAGATTGGTCATGATCAGCACTATTGCTTAATTTCTTACCCAAAACCACAACTTCTGGTCTCTCTCCTGATCTGAAAGGTGAGATGGTTCCTCACTGCCTGTTTCCATAAACTTCAACCCCTCACAAAGCATTTGAGGTTTTTCATCAGCTTTTCTGACCTCCTAACTACTTTGGACTAGGGGAGGTCTGCTCCTCTTACAAGTCTAAGACCCCAGTAGACTGGCCGGTTCCACCCTGGTTCCACTACTTCCTTCTTGCTCCTTCAACACATTTACTATTGCTGGCCTGTGCAAGACGAAAGCCTCAACTTCCTCATTTTGGGAACTCCAGGCCAGCATGATAATTGGCACACTAGCTGAGCAAAGGCATCTTGAACTAAACTGAAGAAAAGGTAGAAGAAGCTAGAGATGTCAAATTGGCAGAGAGCAGAGAATTTAACGTCCCCAGACTTAACTGGGGCAAGCAGAGAAGTAAAAAACCCAGCCTGAGTACTGCTGGAATCCACAGTCAAGGAAGGGAGCAGAAGCTGCCAGCATAAAGCGCAGCAGTTCAGAGCTGAGCACGCAGTGGGCACTCCTCCACTCTAGGGATGGAGAGTGTGCTGAAAAGCTTAAAAGTGCTGCATGAGAAGAGAGAAATAAGGTCAAAAGGATAATAGCCAAAACCCATCATATCTGAGCAGGAGGAAGTTATGAACAAAGGAGAAAGCTGCTTTAGTTTGGAGTAACAGTAGGAGCCATTGTGTCACTGAGGGGACAGGAAAGGGGCTCACTCTGAAAGATAAAACATTTCTGAAGATTACATGATTGAGAGAAGCTATTGACTATTGTTCTTTCTTCTGGTCCAAACACCCTAGAGAGATCAGGGTACCTTGAGAAGTTCTCAGGCAAGTAGCGGAGCAAACGGAATGCTCTCTCCTTGTTTGACAAGGATGTTAAGGCCATGACTGAGCAGCGGTTGAGGCAGGGAGTTATTCCACTCTAGTTCCCTTTCAGGGTCATTCCTTCCACTCAAGTCTGATGGGACCACAATGTATACTTTCATGTTTATGCCCTCCACACACACGTTTGTTGTCACCCTAAAATTCCATGCCTTCTTTCTCTGGATAAAGCCTCAAGTCTGGATCACAATTAGTTCTTTGCTCTCATCCCCTGCTCTGATTTCAGCTGATTCTAGGGGCCTAACATCCATACTCTACAAGCTCTCAGTTCGCTCACATGACATGGCACAAAATTAAGACTTAGTGGTGGCACAGCAGGTTACACATAGCACTAAGCAGCTAAAGCCACTACAGCATGAGTTCGATCCCTGCCCCAGAGGAGATCCACATGGC
>NW_004567125.1:29275463-29276879 GCF_000260355.1 Condylura cristata | reverse complement strand
AAAGTTGTCCTTAAAAAAAAGTCCTCTGAAGTCTTTGCACAACCATCTGATCTCCCACAGCACCTGGTCACCTCCAAGATCCTCTGAGCAGGAATAATAGATGTCACACTCTTGTGCACCCCTGGGAGCTCTGAGAAAGCAGATGGGAGAAAGCTCAGCATCCAAGGGTCCAGGAGCACAAGGCCAAAGCTCCATCCAGTCACTCCTAGTTGTCTGGTCTCAGGTAATTTCTTAATCATTCAGGACAGGTTCGTCATCCAGAAACTCAGTGAAAAATGACCACTTCCTAGGGCTAATGGGAGGCTTGAATGATGAAATCATGCTCGTCACCGTCATCACCGGAAGCAGTCTGTAACCTGAATCAACAGTGCCTGTTCATGTGAGTCTTTTAAAAAATATTCCGCTTTACTCATTAACAAAACCACTTCAAAAGGAATTTTCCTGTGATCTCAGATTTTAGATAGCTTCAGAAAACTATTCTAAAAACAAAATTCAGCTCTTAGGAAAAGTACACTAAGGACAGCGAGACTTGTTTGGCAGCAGATCATGCCAAGCCGAGCCTGCTTACCTAACACCTGTAAGGGAGAAGAGCAAAGAACCTCACAGTAAGTAAGACTGGTATCAAATTACCATCCTTAATGATGATGAAAATAAGAAAATTTCAACTTTGAAATTCTACTTAGGCTTGGGCCAATAGAGCCTCTCATGCTAATGCTATCTGGCTTTGGGAAATTCCAAACCATAAATTCCTCCTCTGACCCCTCACATTCTTTGAATGGGTGAGCTGAATGCTGAATGATCACCAACAAGCATTAACATGCATTCTTTCAAAGGTCTGTGTCCCCATTTGTAATATTCTGAAGGGACCCACATGAAGAACACACCATTCAGTTGACAGTATAGGCTTTGCCATTCATATAAGTTCACAGGATGACCAAAATTACAGCATTATATCCCTTTAAAATTAGGATTTAATCCATATTATAAGCAAAGTCAATCTGTAAAAATAATGGAAGAAGTAAGTGTCACACAGATTTCTACTAGTAGAAAATACCTAACAAGTCAAATAAGTAAAAATCTTTTCTTTCTAAAAAAGATTTATTTATCTATGCATACAGAACTGGGGTACAAGTCAGAGGTTCAGGGACAGTAAGAGCATTCACCAGAGTCAAAGTGGGAAGCAGAACAGGCAGATCAATGAAGTACACTGTTGAGGGGCGCAGCGGGCAGGTCAGGAGAGGTCTGCCACGTCATGTGGGTCACCTCCAGGGTGGGGTATTGAACTCACACTGAAGCCACTGTGGCACTCTTGCAGTGCTGCCTCCTAACCCACTGAGCCACCAGGGAGGGCCTATTTTCTTTTTTCAACCTTTATTTTATCTATGCATACAAGGACTGGAGTGGAGGCCAGAGGTG
>NW_004567125.1:29272246-29273640 GCF_000260355.1 Condylura cristata | reverse complement strand
ATCGAACTCGCACTGAGGAGGCTTCGGCCAGCGTACAGTTCTGTCCTTTAACCTGGTGCGCCACCAGGGAGGGTCCAACCCTGGAATTTCTAAAACCTGATTTTCTTAGGTTGAAAATGCAAACAGGTTGAAACAACAAGGCCCTAGGGCCCCAGACATTTTGTTTAGATAAGAAAATCATCTATTTTCTGAATTTTATTTATTCAATTCCAATTTTCATTTTACATTAAGTAGGCAAAACAATATGATGTGTGATTCCTGTGGTTAATTCAAAATCCATTATGCCCACAAACTCAATTTGGATTAAAAAATAATTTCCACACGTCAGATCAACTATTTACTAAATAAATTGATTTATGAAAAGTGAAATAAATGGACCATATCATCTTTACTCTTAACACTCTGCTTCTCCAAGTGTGGTCTGGGACCATCAGCACTGGCACCCTTGGGAGCTGGTACAAATGTAGACTGTTAAGCCTCAGTGAAGCCTGACACATCAGAACTTGCACTGCTGTAAGATACTCACAGACACTTGTGGCATCTCCAGCCTGAGAAGCACTTCTCTAGAGCACCATTGTCCAGAAGAATCTTCTGTGATGATGCAAACATTCTCCATCTGAGCTTACACAGAGCTGCCAGTCACATGTGGCTACTGACTGAAATGTAACCAGTGTGACTGGAACACTGAATGTTTCATTTTGACTTATTAAAATAGACATTGTCACTCCCTACTGTACCTGTGTGCCTGCAAGGATGAAGTAGTGACCACTACAGCTGATGCCCATTGCCCGTTGTGTGGCCATCATGTAACAGTGTACCCACCTGTGCTTCCAATGCACAGAAGGACTTGAAGAAGGGCCAGTCCTTTTCAGCAGCTTTTTCCAGAAGACCAGCTTTGGAGCCTGGGTTTCTAGGCCAACACTGCTGACCATTTAGCTTCCTTATTTGATCCAGTTTCCAAAATTTACCCCTCAGCTATTCCCAGAGTTTTCATACTGACCGCTCAGGAATCTTACTACTAGATTAAAAAACAAACAAAAGAAAGAATAGTCATCAGCCTGTGGTGAGTGGCAGCTTCCAGGGCACTTGAGGGTGGAGGATTCTGGAAGGTGTTACATGATTACACTGTTCTGGGTGGGAGCAGGGGAATGCCTCAGAACTCCAAACATTTTTTTAAAACCAAACATTGGTGGGCTCTCCCTGGTGGCACAGAGGGCTAAAGCACAGCACCAAGAAGCTAAAGCAGCTTCCGCATGAGTTCGATTCCCGCCTGCCCCAGAGGTGACCACATGGCATGGCAGACCTCTCCTGACCCGCCCGCTGCTACCCTCAGCAGTGTACTTCGTAGATCTGCCTCTTCTGCTCCCCACTCTGTCTCTCTGGTGAATCCTCTC
>NW_004567125.1:29268575-29272146 GCF_000260355.1 Condylura cristata | reverse complement strand
AATGGTTATATGGCCTCCCTGGTGGCGCAGCGGGTTAAAGCACAGCACTGAGAAGCTAAAGCAGCTTCCGCATGAGTTCGATTCCCGCCTGCCCCAGAGGTGACCACATGGCATGGCAGACCTCTCCTGACCCGCCTGCTGCTACCCTCAGCAGTGTACTTCGTAGATCTGCCTCTTCTGCTCCCCACTCTGTCTCTCTGGTGAATCCTCTCACCCCCACACCTCTGGCCTACACCCCAGTTCTTGTGTGAATAAAACTAAATCTTAAAAAAATAAAAACAAGATGAACAAGAAAGTGATTAGTAAAAGGTCCCAATTAGAAGAAGCAGAACTGCCTTCTCTAGGAAGAGCTCAGTGAAGCTGAAGGTCAGAAAGCTGTTCAAGGCGACTGGTCATCTCACACAGAAAGTCTCCAGCTGATGGAATAAACTGAAACTAAGATCATGCATTCCATAGTTCCCAGTGGCCCTCCACTAGTTGTACAGTCAGCAGGAAGAACAGTATACAGCACACAATTTCAAGACCACCATGCTAAATAACAAAATGAGTCAGGTACAAACACTTGGTGCTACAATGCTGAAAGGTATAAGAATCCAGTTTTAAGGAGGGTAGGTATTTGTTCCTTCTTTAAACACACTTATGGTGAAAATCAGATGAGGGATCCCCATTCTTTTTTGCTAGACAGTTAAAATGATTTCAGGGCCTATGACTGTACACAAAGCGAGCAGGGTCAGAAAGACTTGCAAAGGTATTACCCAGTCAGCTGTTCAGGAGAGAACAATGGCTTTCCCTCCCAGATTGATAATCTACCAGGTTGCAGAGATCACTGTGAAGATGCCCCTCCCCCCAAGATGTTTTCTCCAAATTGAAGAAAGTGGCCTACCTAAGGACGAAAGACCATTGTCTGGACTTGGTGACTTTTAGGGCCTTCAAGAAGTAGGGGCAGGTCTGAAGCTTCCAAAGTTTCAAAATTACCACATGTCTTTCTACCTCAGAAACTAGGAATCACCTACCTGCCAGGTATGTTGTGAAGCATGTAAACATACTGTTAAGGGGAAGGATGTCCTAAAGGAACTCTGCAGAGTCTTATGGACTCCACCCGTACTCCAGCTTTCTGGATCTACCCCCTACTCCAGTGATTGGAAACTACAATTCCCAGCAGTACCAGGGAGAGAACGGTGAGGACCCAAGGGCGGAGCTAGCAGGAATTCCCTTTTGTAAATAAACCTGTTATTGACCCTTTTGTGTGTACCTGCAGTATAACTGAATTGTGAGCGCACGGGTGAGGCCCCACAGACAGGTGGCCCAGTCCACTCTGGGCTTCCCTGTAACAATATCACTATTTAGTTTCGTAGCCATAAAAAAAAAAAAAAGAGCTGAAAATATGACTAGTGGCATTCCAGTTGAAAACCTCTCTAGGGGCATCCAGAATCTCAAGACATTGCTGTAAGGAAAAAGCAGCAATCTCAGAGCTGTGCTGGGGTTCAGGTGCCAGAGGAAGGTCACCTAAGAACCGAGCTCACTACTTAAGCAGTTCTATTTAGAACAGAAGAAACACAGGCATCTCCATGAACAACCAGAGTATTGTCTCGCTGGTTCCTGGATGTGAAAGAGCCCATCTGCCCCTAAAGCACCTACTAATCCTTCCTGAGCCCAAGTTCCATAACATTTTACCAAATGCTAGGTGTCAGGCATTGTGCATAACCCCTTTAACACAAAGAAAAGCAGAGTGAAGCTGCTGTTCTTTCAGACTACTCTAGTGGACAGGGCATCACAGAAGAACACCCTTTCCCCGCCCAGCAATTCTGTGCCAGGAATTACCTCAGCACATTCCTGTTGTGACAACTATTTATAAATTAGTCTCCCAATGGGCTCTGAGTGAGCAGAGAAGATCTCAGCCATTCTGGTTTCTCTGCACCTAGCACAATGCTCCAAAAAGTAGTTTGAAATGGTGGTGGCAGCTGTGCCAGTTAAAGGTTAGGAACCTGGGCTCTCCCTGGTGGGGCAATGGGTTAAACACAACAAAGCTAGCCACAGCCACTGCAGTACGAGTCTGATCCCTGACTAGGGAGGTGACCCACATGGGGCAGCAGACCACTCCTGTGATGCCCACTGCTCCCCTCAGCAGTGTATTTCATCGGCCTGCCTGTTCTGCTCCCAGCTCTGTGTCTGGTGAGTCCGCTCACAACCTGTACCTCTGGCCTGTACCCCAGTTCTGTATGCACAAATAAATAAATGTTAAAAAAAAAAAGAGGTTAGGAACCTGCAGAAAGAGTTGACACAAGAAGCTAAGAAAAGAAAGTTCAAAGAACAGTTAAAGCATATCTACTTTAACTCTACCTCCTCTTTCCTGGGCTCCTGTTCACCTGTGACTCCTCTTCACTGAGCGGGCTCCCTTGGCTGCACAGGGACCTCAGGCCCAGACAGGCCCCTTTCACCAGGCTCCAATCATATGGTTTTTCACCATAGGCCTTTTGTTCTTTCCTCTAATACTTTTAGGTTCTAGAACATGATGGCCTACCTGGTCAAGCAGATTCTCCCAGTCCTGGCTGGCTGATAAGTGATGAGTAGAGGGAAATGGAACAAATGGTCTTAAAACACCTTTGTTTTTCCCATTGCGACTGAAAGAAAATCCAAACTCCTTCCTGAGATTTTTTGATACTGTGTGATCTGGTAGCCTTTCTCCCAACTTTACTTGGGACTTGCAATGTGCAGCTCCAGTATTTTTTCAAAAAAATATGTATGTATACAAGAACAGGGATGCAGGCCAGAGTTGGGGGAGCCGGGGGCAAGAGGAGTCACCAGAGACAGAGTGGGGAGCAGCACAGGCAGATATACTGAAATATACGGCTGAAGGGAGCAATGGGGGAGACAGGTCTGCTGTGCCATGTGGGTCAGCTCCCTGATGTGCTGAAGAGGCTGCGGACAGGTTCTTGGTGCTGTGGTTTAATCCATTACCGTCCCTCTAGAATCTTTTTACCCTTTCTCATACTGGGCTTCTGCAGGGGCCCAGTATCCAAGGTCTGCTCCTCTCTGCCTGGCTTCCATGACATCCATTTAGCATAATCCCGCTCTTCCAGGTACATCACCCTTTCTTCTCCACTTCCCTTGAGCCCATCCTTTTGGCCTCTAAAACTCATCACCCACTTCTAGTCCCCTCCACTTGGCTCCATTTGAACAAATAAATCGGTGGCCTTTAAGTCCCGTTCAGTGCTGCCCAAGCCTTCTGCATCTACGGCTCACTCACCTGTGCTCTCATCTTTACATCCTCAAACCACGTCATCCCCCCGCCCCCGCGACCCGCTCACCTCCGCGCACGGCCGTCCTTTCCGTGGATCCACGCAGTATCTGGCCGGTGCCTCGTCCAGACTCTGGTCGGTGGTCCTGACCACAATCTACGTCAGAAGCTCGCCCGAGTCGGGGACCGGCAGCCAGCTGTCAGACTCAGAGCTTGGGCGCGACACACGCCCAATAGCCGCGAGGGCGCAGCGCGCCCGTGCCCCGCCCCTAACCAGCCCCGCACCGCGGTCCCGGACTTGGTCCGCGGTTACCGAGGCAACGGCGCTTCCCG
>NW_004567125.1:29224151-29268475 GCF_000260355.1 Condylura cristata | reverse complement strand
CCTGAGAGCCCGCGAAGCTGGAGCCGCCGGAGGCCGGCAACCCTTTCTCCACCTCTCGCAGCTGCTTAGGTCTCTTCAGGTGCCCAGAGACGTTTCTTTTCTCTTCTTCCTCAGAGCTCCCACTCCTTAAAACGCCCCATTCTCTCGGGATCATAAATGGGTGTGGGGGAGGGAAGTGCACTGGACTATGGTGATGGCACACGGGTGACTCGGTGATGGGAAGCCCACGGGAATTACAACTGAGATGGAAAAAGGCACAAAATGATGTAAAAAACCAAACTATTATTAAAAAAAAAACTCCTGTTCTCTTCAGTCCCCCTCTTCCTAAGAGACCCCCTGTGGCCCTAAAAATCTCCTCAGAGTCCCCATGCCTCAGAAGCTCCCCACTTTTTAGAGCACCCCTTTTATTCTTATTGCTTCCATATCAGTGCCCCAACTCTTTAGAGGTGTACCCACACACCTCTTCAGAGCACCCCTCTCTTCCTCCAAGCCACCTTTCTTCTCAGAACCACTGCCCCTCATGACTCTCAGAGCCCCACCAATACTATTTATCTCCAGATATCTCTACGCTTCCTCAATCCCCTAAAGGCTCACGGCAGCTCCCACAGGGGGCACAGGTAAGTGTGGTGATGGCAGGGAGGTTAGATCTGAGTGATTGTTCTCAGCTGCAGAAATCCACTCACCTTTTAAGGTCTGGCTTAAGTGTAACCTGGCTTGGTTATTCATTCGTTAGCTCTGTAGGATTCTGGGCCAGCAAACTTTAGCACAGGGTTACAGCATGAACAATGCCTACTCTGCACCCAGTCAGTAAAGCTTCACGCGTCTTTGTTTCTAGACTTGTAGAATCAGAGAGGGATCATCATGCAATAAAAAGGGAACAGACTGGGCACGAATCACTTATCCAAAGCCTATACACTCTGGGGAGACTCCAGATGCAGCTCACAAAGGGTCCTCAGCTTCACTGGGAACTCTTCAGGGTGTAGCCCATCTCTCCCCCATTACTGCTAGAGAGGAAACACAAACACCATCTGGTGTGGCTGGATTGGGGGCCCTCCAAGGAGACAGCAGGGAATGGAAATGAGTGATGAGGGTCAATTTAAGAACAATCTCAAAAGCGCCCACATAAGCAGACCTCTCCCTTTTTGCCCACTACTCTCTCTTGCAGGGTATTTCAATAAATCTGCCTTTCCTGTACTCCAAAAATAAAAATAGCAAATGAAAGCTCCCAGAGGAAGGGAAACCCGACACTTGGACCAAGTAACAGGAAGTACTCGAACATGTGAGGACCATGGAAAGTGGATGCCTATGGGGAAGGTCAGCTGCTAGCACAGCACTCTCAGGAGCCCTTAAAAAGTACTAGGTAACTTTGGTGTCCTTCAAAGACCAGTGGTGGGAGTAGGGGTGGGTGGGAATTAGAAGCTTTCAGAAACAACTTGAAGTTACTGGGTGGGGAGGAGGGAAAACTGATGTGCCGAGATCCCGAAGGAAATCTGAGGAATGTGGGTTATGGGTTAGAACCTGCGGGTACTAATGCAAGAGCAATCAGGTCCAAGCAGGCAACAGAGGCCCAGTTCTTGGAGGCCACCTGGGATCTACACCTTATAGAAACGGGTCCGCTGCTCTGGCACCCAAGGTAACATGTCTCTGGCACCCAAGGTAACATGTTTGTCCAAGCAGGCCTATAGACAAAAAAGATTGCATCTTTTGTGGTGTATCTGGACACATGGTGGAAGGTGCTGGCTTGGGTCATCACCTCTGGGTTCAGGCCCCAGAAGCATACTGCTGACCTTGGACCCTGAAGTTTCAGTGCTCCAGTTCATACTTGCCTCCTCACAGAGCTGCCTTAGGGCAGAGGAATTTTCCTGAAGGGAAATTCAGCCCCCATTGAACATGGAAAGATCTAGATGGTTTGGGTACTTCAGCAGTCTGCTTTAGTGGTTTAAGAATTTGGTTTCTGATGAAGGGCCTATGTTTAAATCTGAGATATAACCATCTTCTTCCTGGTGAGGGAGAAGCAGAGAAATTCAAATCCTGGTTTGCTCTGCTCCTAGCAGGGTGCTTCTTTAAGTATCTGAGAGAGCTCATCATGAACCTAGCATGTCCAAGGCCTTGGGGGACTGTGGATTAAGTGGAAAAGGTCAGGCCATGCTTCTGACCAACTTCAGACTTTGTGGTAATCTGAAGCCTTTTCCCCAGATGCCTCTAGGCTCTCGCATTCTTGTGCCCTTTTGAAGCTGTGCAGCCACAGGCTAGATTCAGCCTCTCTGAAGGCACTGTCCTCCCATGAAAATAAGTGTTAATACCTATGCCACAGCTGCAGATGATGAAGTAGTGTGCCTAACGTGCTTATCAGTGTGTCAAGCACAATAGAGGAGCCTGAGAAACTGTCAGTCTCCAGCCCTGCACATTGCTGCAAGGACCTCACTACCTCTGGCTCCTAAGTGTGTGTATAGGTGGTTGGGTGAGCAATGGGATGAATGTACCTGTTTGCAACCTGGACTCAGACAAAAGTACAGAAAGGAAAGAGAGTATTCACAGACTTCTCTGGGCTCTAAGGATGGAGACAGGGAGTTAGCAGAGGATACACAAAAGGGTAAGAGGTGTCAAGATTCCAACAAGAGAGACAGGTTAAAGCTGGTCAGAGACTGAAGAGCTAGGAGAAAAGGGCCGAGATGCAGAAGGATCTCTGCCTGACCTCAGCCTCAATGGACAAATCTGGGACTGGGACATAATGACTTGGTGACAGAAAATGCTTTGGAGATCTCAGGATGAAAACAGAAGGTTTACTTGTTATAACATGTCTTCCCCACAGGCCCCTCAACTTTAAGGGGGAACAAGGCAAGCCCCTGAAGGCTGCAAAGGGTCACAAACCTTTCCCAGCTTATGCTAAGCACCCATTAGTTTGTGGTCCTGAAGAATCGGCCTCAACAAAGTGTGTCCACCATCCATCCTTTTTATCTAGTCCCACATCCTGAAGGTGCCCTCATTTCTCCCACCCTTAATACCTACACCACAATGGATGAGGAAAAAGTCCACAGGGCTTACAGGGATATGCGGTAAAAACAGAAAAAAAATGTCTGTTAAAAAAAACTCCTAACCTGAGATGATCACAGTCAGATTTCTATGCCCCAACTGACACCCAGGTGTTTGGAGGTGACTCCGAACCGCCAGGCCCTGGGGAGGCAGGCAACGGTGCTGCGCCACACCAGGCCAAGGGTTTGCTGTTAAGTTCATCCCGGGGATTAGGTTGAGCCAGGTGCCAGGTGCACCCGTGAGTGGTCTGGGTTACAACCTAGTGTTTGCTGCCCTCTCCTGAAGTCCAGGGTGGCTAGAGGGTAGAGTCCATCAGAGGGTAGCTGTTTTCTGGCAGCATGATGCGAGTGCTGGTACCTGTCCGGGCAGAGGCAGCGTATGGGTCAGACATGTGTTTGGACTGGCGGAGGCACAGACAGCAGAGAAGGTGGCGAAAGGTGCGGCGCATCTCGGCATCACGGCATGAGTACACCACGGCATTAACCAGTGAGTTGACCTCAGCCAAGAGTAGGAAATACTTCTCTACGGCCAGGACGTTGCAGGACTCGCAGCCCAGACCATCTAGGAGGAGCACCACCTGGGCTGGGGTCCAGCAGACCACGAATGCCCCTGTAGGATAGAGCCCAGTGTGAGAGGGCCAGCTGTAAGGGGTCTTGGCACCCTAAGCTGGGCCAGTGACTGTGCAGGTTGCTGCCTTGGCAGAGAGAAAGGGCAGAACGGCCAAGAGGGGACACCTTTCCTAATGGTACAGTGGTCAGGGCCTTGCGTGTTTCTACACTGAGATTTATTCTGGGGGGTGAAAGAGATCACTGTGGGGCAGCTACTTGGGGTGGGGAAGATCTTTGGGGGACAGTGCTTGGTGGCTGGTAGTGTATCGTCATGGGAGGGGCTTGTTGCCACCTCCCGGGTAGACCAGACCATTTTACACTTGACAGATTCTTTCTAAAAACTCTCCAGGGCTTCCAGAACAAAGCACGACTCCTATCTGTACCCTTCTTTTGAGGCCATGTTGGCCTCTCTTGCACAACAGGCCAGTCACGAAGGTCTCCTCTCCTCTTTGGAGGTGCTGACTTGGTGCTTCTAGGGCACTCGCCTTCTGTCCCCACTGCCTAGAACTCTTATCCCTGTATCAACATGTAGGTCTTTGTTTAGGAACTATGTCACTAAAGAACAACTTACTCAAGTTGTTCCCTCCCATGGTGCTCTTGTAGGAATTTGTGGGAGGGGGAGAAGTGGGGATCCTGTGACCCAGGAATGGCTGAGGGCCCCACTCACCCAGGATGATGACAACAGTCTTGACCAGGCTGAGTGTGGTCTCCCGGTAGCGGGGATGGCAGCTGACGTGCTCCGACATGCGCCGAACCCGCCGCCGCACATATAAGAAAATGCGGGTGTAGACAGCCACCATGAGCAGGAAGACAAGTAGGCTGGACAGAGCCCAGACGGTCAGGTAGGAGCGGCTGAGCAGTGGGGCCATGCGTGAGCAGCGTTCTAGGGCACAGAGGCAGTGCCAGAAGCGGGCAGGCAGCAGTCCCAGGCCCAGGGCAGCCACCCACACGCCCACGATCAGCATGACGACCCTGCCACGGGGCAGGCGGTTATGCAGCTGCACGGCCATCACGCTGCGGTGCCGCTCCACGGCAATGGCCAGCAGTGTGGCCACGGACGCGGTCAGGCTCGCGTCTAGCAGGCCCTGCCTCAGGAACCAGCTCTCAATGGAGAGCCGGGCTGTGCGTGGACCTGTGTGGAACATGAGAAAGAGGTAGGCCACTCCAGCAAAGAGGTCGGCTGCAGCTAGGTTGCCAAGCAGATAGTAAATGGGCTGGTGGAAGCGACGGTTTGAGGCGATGGCCGCGATGACTAACAGGTTGGTTAGCAGCACCAGCATGCTGACAGTCAGCCCCAGTGCCACCACCACCATATCCTTGGGCCGCCAGTGGGGGCTGAGTTCCTTGCCGCTGTTGTTGTAGAAGAAGCCAATGGTCTGGTTGTGGTAGCACTGGCCCATGGAGGCCATCTGGGGACACAAAGGGAGAGGTTAGTGCAGGTGGTCTTGTTGGAAGAATACAGGGAGTGGGTGGCAGCCAGAAGGGCAAGGGTCCCAAACTCAGAATTCTGGGGCAAAAGGGAGGGGAAACAAAGCATGGAGTGGAGCAGCTGTTGCTTATTTAGGGCTCTCATAAAGATATCCCCAAATTACATGATCCGGCTGGTTTTGCTTTTTAATGTAAAGAAGCAAAACAAAACCTGTCGGCCCAACGCTGCCAATTGTGACCTGGGTTGTTGGGGGTGGTGGGTGTTAGCCAGAGCTGTTGAAAGTAGGTCATTTAGTGCTGGGGTCAGGGCAGGGGCAGAGATACAGGGTGGGGTCACTGTGGGACGTGGAGGTGACGGGGCGATCAGAGTGGCAGTGAGGCAGTCCAGAAGTTGGGCGGCGGGCTTTGGGCGCCAGTGCTCCCTAAGCGAAGCGGGCGGGGCAGAACAGAGGCCCCTGGCGGCCTCCGGGACAAAGGGGCGGCTAGGGAGGCGGCGGCAAGCTGGCCTCCGGGAGCCCCCAAGCTGGGGGAGGAGCGGGGGTGGGGGGGTGGAGTGGGGGTTCTGCAGGCACGTGTCGCACCCTTCCCGGTACTGCACCCTGCCGGTACTGCACCCTGCCGGGTACTCTCGCCCTCCCGCCCGCTCAGTGCTGGTCTCACCTGGACCGCCCGTCACGCGGCAGACAGAGAGGCCTCGCCGGGGGTGAGGACCCGCCTGAAGCTCATGGCCCAGTGGCCGTGGTGAGAGTAGAGGAGCGTCTGGGTGCGCCGAGCTCAAACGGCCCAGAGAGCGCGGGAGGCGGGAGGAGGGAGGTGGGAGGCGGGAGGCGGGTCCCACCCTACCCCCACCCGGCCCGGCGCCCCACCCCCTGGGGAGCCCCGCCCCGTCTCAGTCACCTGAAGGACCCTAGCTTTGCTGCTGGGACTAGGGCGCAGTCGCCCGGAAACACAGCCCCAATCCCGTTTCCTCCCCACCTCGCGGCCCCTCAAACCAACCCCTCTAATTCCTGCGGGGGACCCCCACCCCCCAGCCCAGCACACCTCACACGTCCGGGGTTTCGGGCCTTCCAGGCTGAGTCACTCGCAGCCCGCAGCCCGCGAATTCTCGTCGGGACCTCGCGCCGTGAGGCGCAACTCCGGGTGGTCTCTGGGCACACGCGCCCCCCTCCCCTTCCCCTGCCTCGGCCCCACCCCCCTGTGCCTTCGTGTCCAATCCTTCGCCGCGTTCCAAGCCACGCCCTGATCCGACCGTCCTGCTGCCAGGACCCCAGCCCCTCCTGGGTCCCCAGGCCCGAGCTACAGCCTCCAGGACCCTGGGGACCCTGTGGATCCCTCCGGCCGCAGCCGACCCTTTAGCTGCACACGAGTTTCTCGAGGTCCGCCCCTGTGCCCCCGCGGCGGCCAGGGCTCCCACGGCCCAGAGCACATAGCTCTATTGTCTTGGTTATCTGTACTTTTGTTATATTTGTTTGATTGTGCAGGACTGGGTCGGGGACTTCTAGCTCCAGAGGGCTGGGCCAGTGTCTCAGTCAGATGCCCAGGTCCAGGCCCGACTGCTTGCTGAGGGATATTTGGACGTGAAAGAAAGGAGCCTCAGCTTTCCTGGTGGGTAAAATGGGACCAAAGGAAGCTGCCTTCCAATACTTCTCCCCTGTCGTCCTCCCCTGCCAAAGAAAGACATATTCAAGGGTACAAAGCCACGATTTATTAAGAGGTAATCAGATCCCAGGCACCCAAGGATGTGGTGTGGGCTGCCCATTGCCTCAAGAGCTGGTTACTTGGGGTGGTCATCTAAGGAGTAGCCACAATTAAAATAGGGAAAGGCACCCCTGTCCCAGGGGTCAAAAAACTAGGATAAACCCCAAGGACCCTCTGGCCTACATTGACCCTGAGTATTGACCCTGAAGGACCTCTGAACCTGGATGCTTGCCAGTGACCTTGTTTAGTGGGGACTGTGCTACAAAATCAAAGGGTTTTGATTCCCCCTTAGGCTGCGTAGTCTCTCCTTATAGGACCTCTCCAGACTGCCCACCGAGGCGCTCCTTAGGAGAAGAGGATCATCTTTTCAGTCTTGGGTTTCTTGGTCAGAGTGTTAGGATGGTCAGAGATGGTCCTCCACTTCCTCAGGCGGGGGGTCTGGACAGCAGGTGGTCTTGGGCCTGGTCTCATTATGTAGCTTAGAGAGTAGCCGGGCTGTCTCTTGGGTGATCTCAAAATGCTTGGGAATTGGGGTACGGCGAAGGGGACTGCTGTTCTCAAGGGAGGCAGCAGCAGGGCCAGACCCCCGCCTCCGCAGGCTTCCTTGGGGCACTGATGTGATAGGAGCGTCTTCACACAATTTGGAAGCCACTAGGGCCAAACTGGACAGCTGGTGGGTGACAGGTCGCACACCCCCCCGGGGATACTTCACTGGCTGGCGGCTGAAGTGGCCACGGGATTGTGTCCCCAGGAGTGTGTCCTCAGGGCCTTGGCATGACACTGTGGATGGGATGGTCAATGCTGAGTATCCCCAGTCTTCAGGATATCCCCCAGGAGTTATCTCTCAGATAAGCTATCCTAGGGCAGGGGCACCCCCAGAACTTCTGGGCTACTCTCCAACCCACTCACCTTCCTCTCCCTCATCTTTGGTGTCTTTGGCTACTTCCTCTCTCTGGTCACTCTCTGAGATTGGAATCTGCAGGGAGAAACCCAAGAAGGAAACCCCAATAATAAAATTTCTGTTCTTGGAGACTCTTGGAGAACTGAAGGTTTTTTCCTAGACATGCTAAAGTTCCTTTGCAGTTGTGGTATCTGGGACCTGGGGGCGTATGTGATACCATAATAACGGATTATTTCTTGCCCCCATGCAGAACAGCATCATTAATCTCACTTTGAGCTCCATGGGGCAAGAAGGACCTTGTTCAGCTGAGGGCCAGCACGGGAGCAACTCTGGCATCTTTGCATTAGGACCAGAGAATGACCCATCTCCATGCTGCTCTGGTCTCTGCTACTTTATGCCTGCTTTATAGTTTACCTGTATGTACTTGAGTTTCTGCCCTTGCTTAAATACTAATAGTAGCTGAGTCCTTAATATGTGTCAGACACTGTCCTGAGCACTTCTGGAGCCATCCCAGTTCTCAGAGAGCCTTGGCTCACTGGTAGCCTCTCTCCAGCTTTGGCTGCTGTGGGGGAGGCCGGCACTCTCCAAAATGACGCAGGATCAGAGGGACAGGGAACCCCCCTGTAAGAGTTTCATCATCAACAGTTTTCACTAATAGTTTCTCTCAGGCACCCACTATGTGGTAGTAGGCACCCAGTGATGGCCTGCGGACCCTTTGGCCTCATTGCTGCCAACCTACCCTCTTTCACTAGTGTGGTTGTGCTGTACCACACCGGGCATGCTCCCACCTCAGGATCGTGGCCGTTCCTATTGCTTGGGACATTTCAGTCTCCATCTGGTTTACTCCTTCCCTAATATCATTCTGATCTACTCAGGACCCTTTGGCCTCACTGCTGCCAACCTGCCCTCTTTCACTAGTGTGGTTGTGCTGTACCACACCGGGCATGCTCCCACCTCAGGATCGTGGCCGTTCCTATTGCTTGGGACATTTCAGTCTCCATCTGGTTTACTCCTTCCCTAATATCATTCTGATCTACTCAGGACCCTTTGGCCTCACTGCTGCCAACCTGCCCTCTTTCACTAGTGTGGTTGTGCTGTACCACACCGGGCATGCTCCCACCTCAGGATCGTGGCCGTTCCTATTGCTTGGGACATTTCAGTCTCCATCTGGTTTACTCCTTCCCTAATATCATTCTGATCTACTCAGATCCACCTTCTGAGTGGAGACATGCACGTACCATCCAATTCTCCAGACTGTCCTCCACCTCACACCTGGTGTTCCCACGTCCCTGCCTTAACCCCTTTGTCCCTTCTCTAGCATGCATCGCCATGTAATAGCCTACATAACTGACTTTGATCTTTGTTGACTGTTTCTTTCCCACTAGAGTGCAGGTACCAATGGGACTATTCTGCTCACTGATGTAACTGCAGTGCCTACCACATGCTTGGGGTAGGGGTTCAGTAAATATGTTGTTGAAGGAACGAATAATCATACTAGTACCTCTGCAGGCTGTATCCTGATGTCACTTCATTATTACCTACCATTCTCTATGTCCCACTATTTCTTCCAGAATGAGCACAGGAAAAATCAGAAAGGGAGGGAAGAGAGGGAGAGAATAAAAGAGGAAATTAACAGAAAGGAAGGTGGAAGGAAGAAGGAAGGAAGCAAAGCGGGAAGGAGGGGCTACAGGATGGAGAGCCTCGCCCCATGTCTGTGGCTCAGGCAGGTTCCTACCTGGGGGGGCGTGGCTTCAGGAGGCTTTTCCAGGGCACTGTGAGGGTCTGTGTCTGGGTCAGGGTCTGAGGCTGGGGCTGGGGGCAAAAGGTCTGGGGTAAGATGTTGGGGCTGGGGGTTAGTTGTGAGTGGCCCGGGAGCTGGGCTAGAGTCTTGGAGCAAGGTCTCGGTGGTCAGGGGGAGCTCATCCATCCCGAAGATCTGCTCGTAGTGCAGGATGAGGAACTCCACCAACTGGGCCTGGTGCCCAGAGTCCAGCAGGCAGGTGACAGAGCTACAGCCAGTTGATCCTGGACTGCCTGGTGGCTGCAGCAGTGTGGGTCCAAACACAATGCCCAGGTTGTTGGCAGACATCTTGTTTTCCTCAAACTGTGCAGCCACCCTGGGGAAAGTGTGAAAAGGGTCAGGGCACAGAGTGCACAGTCACTCATCGCCAGGAACAGCAGGCCAGTGGTGACTTGCCCTGGTCAGAGGTAAGTGGCCCTGGTCATTGTTTGAGACCAGCAGCAGCCACATGTCTGGTGATGGAGGTCAAAGGTCTGGTGATGGATGTCAAGAATCAGCACCCAGCATCAGGAGTCATGCATTAAAGTTCAGAGCTCAGCAAACACTTATAGAGTTCAGAGGTCAGTCTCAGGTCAGTTCCAGTGGCCAGTAGTCACGGATCCAGGGAAGGAGTCAAGATCCGTGCCTTGGGTCAGTCCTATTTCAAGGTTGGGGACAGTGCTCACCTGAACAGATGGGCCACCAGATGCCGCAGGGTGTTGTAGTTAGATTTAGGCAATATCTCCAAGAGGGTCTTCAGTGAGCGGATAATCTCAGGGCTGGGGCTGGGGGTCCCGGGATACTGCCCAGGGTCTGCGTGCAGGGTCTTAGCCAGAGAGATGAAGGCGTCGTAGAGGTGGAAGGGGACCACAGGGTCAGTGAGCTGGGGGTGGAATGGTGGGAGGGACATGGGTGTGGGTTGGCTGTGGAGGGTCCTCACACTGAGCCCACCGGGCCCCTGTACCCCTGAGTCCCTGAGCACCCACCTCCTGGAGGAATCGTTTGAGGACACTGGAGATGTCATGTGGTGAGTTTCCTGACAGGTCCACCAGTGCTCGGCCATTCTCGAAAGCCTGACACAACCGCTCCACACGGACCCGGGACCCGCTGATCCGATAAATGCCCTACAGGGCAGGGGTGGGAAATGGATACTTGATTCAAGATCTGTCCATTGAGAAGGCTGGGTCACTACTGGGAATGGTCAAGGATCAAGGTGGCACCTGCACACCCAGGGCGCGCTGTTCTATCTCCGCTGTGCACCTGGTGACGACAAAGGGCACCTCCTCCGGGAAGTCCCTGGGTAGCTGCAGGAAGTCGACCCCAAAGAGGGAGGTCCGGGCTGGGAGCCGCCTGTGTCCGCAGAGAATCAGCAGAGTCTCCAGACAGCGCTTGTGGCAGGTCAGATAGCACTGGGGGGAAGGTCACAGGGTTGGGGGGGTCACTGGGGTCTTAGGGAAGCGAGGGTGAGAGTCTCAGGAGACTCATAGGAGATCATTCCTAGGCTCTCATAGGAGATCATCAGTTCAAGGCAGGTCCCTGCAGCAGGAAAGTCACAAGGATCTCAGCTCAGGGAGGAGTCTTGGGTCAGATAGGTCATCAGAGGTGACAGAGGTCATACCTCCTCACACTCGGTCCCGCTGACCATGAAGGCCTCGCATTCACGACACTTGGCTGGGCCCCGAAGCCGTCGTAATCGGTGTGTCTGGGCCGCGTTGGACAGTGACCACTTCCTGAAGGGGCTGCCTAGCCCATTCTCCAGCCCTTCTCCCAGGTCTGTGGGGAGACAGGGTCAGGTAGCTGGTCTACTCCCCACTCTGCCCCACCTACTTTCAGCCTTACCAGGTTCTCTTTCTTCAAAGTCATCTGATGACTCAGTGCCTGTGGATGACACCTTCACCAACCGCCTGATGCCAGGGCCTGGAGTCAGGATTATAGGGAGGTTGGGGATCACAGGGGCATGGGGAGGCTCAAAGGCTAAGGAGAAATTTTGGGTTTTCAGACCTTCTAGAAGCACCCACAGGTGCCCATAGGGAAGGTCAGAACTTAGGAGGGCCCAGACAGCTCAGAAATTAGAATGGTTGGAGAATGGGTCAGCAACCTGTGGAGTGATTCATAGGTTGGATCAAGAAAATGGGTCAGTTTTTAGGGAAAGAGGTCAGGGGTGCAGGATAGGTTAGAGATTGAAAGTAAGTCTGATCAGGGCTTGGAGGACAGTAGGTCAGGCTCAGGTCTTGGACCCACCTGGGCTGGAAGTGGGGGAGTCCAGAGACCGAGATTCACTTCCACCTCCCACACTGTCCACATCACTGCCTGGAGTGGGGCCTGGAGTGCCTAGGAAGGTAAGTTTCTGTTAGGATGGCTCCTGTTCAGACACGGCTCCCACCTGACCCTCTCGGCACTCACCTTGCCAGCCTGTGCTTGTGTCCTCCCAAGGGCCTGGCTCGGCAGTACTCTCATCCAGTTGTGGAGGTAGGGGGCCAGAGACCTTCTTTCTTGTGTCCAGAGAAGAGCTGAGGGGGAGAGGTTTGAGGATTCTGGTAACCAAAAAACTGGCTGGGGTGACAGCGTTCAGGCATCACTTTTAGGACCCAACTCCAAGTTCTTGGGCCCGCAAACCTTGATGCCCATGAGCACTGTGGCACCCAGTCCAGTAGCCCCAAAGTCCCTATACTACCAGCACTAGGACAATCCCCTATAATGGGTGCTAGATCCAGGTACTGAGGATTGAAGTTTTCTGATGCTGGGGACTCAGCCCTCCTGTTAGGCATCTCTTGGACTCACACAGACTGCTCAGGACATACCTGTTCACAGAGGGCACAAACTCCTGGAAGGAGAAGGCAGGTGGTGGGGGCGGTGGGGCTTCAGGCTGCAGTGCTCGAACCATCTCCTGGTAGCGCTGGCCGGGCTCGAAGGGGGCACAGCACTCGGCCAGTGCTGCAAAGGCACGGGGGCCTTGCTCTGCCTGTGCTCCCCGCAGCCCAAACAGTCCTAGTGTTACCTGCAAAGCAGACAGCATGTGAAAGGGCTGGGGCCTCAGGAAAGGGGAGGTGGAGGAGTAGTTAGGTTGTCAGGGGAGCAGAAACTTCCTACATAGGGAGAGGGAGCAAGTGCTGGTATCCTGGAGGAAGTTTGGGGACAGGGCCCTCAATTGGGGCTCAACAAGAATTGGGGACAGTCCCGGGGCAGGGTCTCACCCGCCTCAGCACTTCGTCCCCCTGTAGCACCAGCTTGCGAACATGGGACACAATCCGCTGCTTGGTGGCTTCCAGGTCTTGCTGCCGTGCGTTGGCCTCACGGACACAGGCCTGGTACAGAGCCTCAGCCTCCTGCACCTGGGGAAACCATGGACTAGTGTGGGAGACCATGTGGTCAGGGCACCACAGCACTGGGGGGCACCTGGGTGGGGCCCCCACCTTGGCTTGGGCCTCTTCTCTTGAGCGCCTCCGCTTTTCTTGCTGCTTGCTGGGTCCTGGTGAGGCCTGAGGAGCCCCGTCTTCCGGGGACGCCTGGGAGCGCACCCACAGGTCCTCGCTGCGCTGCTCATACTGGAGTTGGGCCCTCCGTAGTGCCTGCACGGCCTCGTTCTGGGGGTGGGGGGGCAGTGTCATTGCCCCTTCTTCTTCTTGCCCTGCCCACACCACCACCCACCCTGCACCTCACCATCCGCTTCTGCTCTTTCAGCCATTGCTCCTTGAACTCCTTCCGCCACTTTTCAATCTCAGTCCGCTTGGCGGCCAGGGGCTGGCAAGGATGGAGGTTGGGGATGCTGCCTCAGGGCTACCTAGCTCTTCTGTTCCCCCAGGCTTCATGCCTTTTGTTCTTGGGACACTTTTCTGGGTCTGTACTCTCTCCCAGACCAATTCTCCTCTACCCCCTTGTCCCCATAAAGAGTCTCAGTGGCCACTAGCTCCTTTTTGCCTGGAATCAGAGATGCCAAGGCTCTTTTCCTAGAAATACTCAGTGCCAGGGTTGCATCTCTCTTACCTGCCTCTCCCCTTCAGCAAACAAACAACAGCACAATTTTGCAATAGCTCAGGAAGCCTGGTTTGAATCTCTGCTGGGTAGCCTTGGGCAAGTTCCTTAGCATCTCGGGGCCTTGGCTTCCTCATCAGCAAAATGGCTTTACTGTAACAGTGGCCTCCCCTGGGGTGGTTGTAAACAGAACCCTCACTCAGGGACAGCAAGGTGCCTGTACCTGGTAGTAGTCTCTTTTCTGCTGGGCCACCGTCTCTGTGGCCAGGTTTCCCAAGTTGAAGTCATGTTGCAGAAACAGGGTATAGACGTACTGAAGCGGCATGTGGCTCTGGGGACAGGGGTGATGGAAGATGCTGAGGCTCTAGGGAGACAAGGTTGGGGTTCTGCAGGGCTTAGGCAGGGGGGTGGGGAGTTCTGCTTACAGCTACCTGCTGGTGGATTGACATCTTGCCAGTCTCTGCAATCTTTATGATACTTTTGGCGAACTCCAGCTCTGTGAGAAGAGAACAGGGACGTGAATAGGCCAGGAGTTTCACCCAGGGACTGGGACTGGGCAGAAGGGGCCCTCACCAAGACTGGCTCTCTTCTCTGTCCAGGCCAGTAGCTCCTTGGTGTAGCGGTTCCAGGTCTTGGCATATTCCAGGGCTGCATCGACACCGCCCTTCGTCCGTATGAGCCGCAAATCCAGTTCTTCCGCTGGGGTAGACAGGTGAACCTCTGCTTTCTGCCCTCCCTTGGGGCTTCCCCAGAGTTCCCAGACCAGAGCTGTGGCCTCTATTCTACGCCCTGTGTACCCCCCCACCCCGGCCTTGCCGTCCCTTTGAATCAATTGTCAAGGATGCAATTTCCTTCTGTTTATGAACTCAGACGCGCAGCTGCCCGAGGGACTCGGCTCTGTTATGTGTTCTGCCATGTCTTCGGAACAGGCAGTCCGGTGGTGACTTGTTGAGAGAAAGATGGCTTTCTGCCCCCACCCACCCTGGCCTGAAAACCCCCTACCTGTAAGGGGAACAGGACCCTCTGGAGAAGGACCACTCCACTGGCAGGTTTCATTGGTCTGAGAGGGAGGAAGAAACATTTGGGACAAGCAAGGCAGGGGTCCCACCTCTCTAAAGCCCACATTCCAGCGGGCCCCCTCCCTCCTGCTGTGGTGAGGAGCCTCCTCACCACAGTGGCTGTAGGGGTCTTGTCAGGCTTTGGGTCTTCTGAAAGCGGAGGGTCTCCAGCCAGCATCTCCAGGTTCCTGGGAAGTAAGGATATTAGGATGCTGCCCTCCACCTAGTCTACCCCTCCTAGGGATGCTGGGCCTCAGGGCAGTTGGAGCAATGGTCCTGGTTATCACCTTTCTAACGTCTCTTGGATCTGGGAGGTCTGAAAGATTTTTTTTGGTGGGGTGGGAGATGGTGGTGGTGGTGCATAAAACCAGGTCAGTTTGTTTTATAAGATTTGAGACTGGGTTTGAAGGGTCTGTGAACTTTGGGGTTCATAGCGATTATAGGAATCTTGTGCCCTCCCTGGTGGTGCAGTGGGTTAAAGTGCAGCAGTGAAAGCTGGCACAGCTACTTCAGCAGGATCCCCAGCCAGGGAGCTGACCCAGATGGCCCGGCAGACCTCTCCTGTCTTGCTCGCTGCTCCCCTTAGCGGTATCTTTCAGTCTACCTGCCTGTTCTGCTCCCCACTCTGTCTCTGGTGGGTCCTCTCACCCCCCCACCTCTGGCCTGAACCCCAGTTCTGTATGCATAAATAAATAAATCTTAAAAAAAGAGATTATAGGAATCTTAAATATTTTAAGGAGTCACAAAAGGATAATGGAGACCCTAGGACAACAGTGGGGATTTCCAGTGTTTTGGGGTTTTAATTTTGAGATATTGGGTGTCTTGGAGGGTTCTATCTTAGACCTCTCAGGTTATTAGGTAAATGGATTCAGATGTTGCTGGTTCCTAATGGAGCTTCAGGGCATCTAAATGGTTAGGTACTGGGGGATACTGGAAGGATTTGGGGATGACCCAGGCTCAGACTCACACGTTCAAGATCTCGAGATTGTCCAGGCTCTGGAAGATATCACTGTACCTCTTCCTGCTCTCCGAAGCCGGGGGTACCCCTGGGGAAGGGGAGTGTCATACAGGGGTCAAATGAAGCCTCCTTCTAGTCACCTAAGCCAGTGGTTTGGTAGTAAGGGCTAAGGTAGGGTAGGAGGTGGGAGGGGAGGGGCAGAGAGAGAGAGAGAGAGAGAGAGAGAGAGAGTGGGGTGTTCAGGATGGGAGTGGGTGCCTGAGCTGGAAAGAAGTGAGTGAGTATGGCTTTGGGTGGGGCCTACTCTGCAGGCAAATGGACTCAGGCACAACCCAATGCAGAGACAGCTGCTCAAAGCAGCAGAGACATCCACACAAACACATCCCATAGGCAAAGTGACAAAACAGATGCCCCTGATGCATCCACATGGGGGTGGGGGGGAGGGGGATGCTGGCTTGACAATGGAGGCACATGGACCTCAGGCCAGACAGATGGATACACACGTGGGACACACGCACACAGCTAATAGCTGAAATACACACAGGCAGGCTGAAACCACAAGGGACAAAAAGAACAAATAACAACATACACAGCAGAAACACACAGACTGGGGAAACAGCTCCAACCTTGCTACATTTCAGCCACAGACCCCTGGGGGGGGGGGCGGGTTGAGCTGGGCCGCTTCCACCCTGTGCTATAGAGGAGCTGGGTGGGCATCCTGCCACGTTGCCTTCTCCATCAAACGACAGTGACACCCTGCCCCCATCACAATTTCAGAAGCAGAAGCGGCCACTTCCCCTTCCTGGGCCCCTTCCCCCAGGCATCCGGGGTGAGGGCTCCAAAGCTGGAGGGGGCCAGGAACCTGCGTCCAGACCTTTTCAGTTTAGGGTTCTCCACCATGGAGGATCTCCGTATCCTCCCCATTTAGGAACTTCTTTCCTGGTTTTCTGGGTGGAGAGGGACAGGCGAGGTCCCTCAGTTTAGTCAGTGGGGTGAAGTAGGGGGAGGCCCCTTTCAGATCCCGTTTCCCGGATCGCCTACCCGGCTCTGCTGTGTCCATGGCCCGGCCAGAGGATCGCTTGGCAGGGACAGGGACTGGATTAGGGTCGCGCGCCGGCGGGATTTCCTGCCGTGGCCGCCGCCTGCCTGGGATCCGCGCCTGCCTGGGATCTGCGCCGCCTCGCCCAGAGGAGACTCTGCCCCTCTCTAAAGGCTCTGTCTTAGATCACGCCCCACTGACAGGCCACACCCACGACGCCCTCAGGCTTAGACAGTTGCCAGTACCAGCCCCTCCCTCAACCTCCCTCAGGGCTTGGACCATAGCCCAAACCAGCCCAAACCTCCGAGATCACTGCAGGTTGGTATACCCCCAGACCTAGACATTTCTGGAATCCATCCTAACCAAAGTTCACCCCAGGGTTGCCCCGCCCCAAAGCCCCAGGACACATCAACCCTCCCACCCCCACAGGAGAGGCCATTCTCTAGGACCCCAGTGACATCCCTACTCTGGGGTCTCTTGGACTCCTGAAACCTCTCCAGGCAGGACTGGGGCCATGGAGCCCCCTAGTGGAAGCCTGAAATTCTGCCTTATTTGATTCGCGTGAGACTAAGGTCACAGACCCCTGACTTGTATTTCTTATGGCCCTCAAAGCTGGCACTTGGGGACTTGGAGACAGAATTAGAGCAGCCAAAAGTAGCCCTAATGCTACATTCAGGCACAGGGGCCAGAGATCCATAAGTTCCCTAAGAATCCTCTCCTGAAAGTCCCAAGTCCAGTGTGCTCCCCTTAGGATTGTCTCAGGGGTTCAGCCTCCAGACATTCAGTGACTACAGCAGCCCCTTGGAAGAGCTTGGGCAGCACTCAGTCCTTTCATGGTGTTCACAGGCTAGTCCCTGCCCCTTCCCTGCTTCCACTCCCCTGTATCACATTCCACTGCCAAGGGGAAGCTGGATGGGATAGGTTGTTGAGGATGACAAAGGACTAAGGTAGGAAAGGCCTGAGATCCCAGCAAAGGGAAGGTGGTCCAGAGCCTGGGTGCCCTGGCCTGAGGTAATCATACCCAGCTTGTCAGATATAAAAATGTACCCACACCTTAACTTACACTTACTGGAATTTCTGGCTAGAAATACAGACCTTGTGTTACTAGTTTTTGGCCCCCTGGCCAAAAATGTAAAATGTAAAAATGTACCCGTACCTTACTCTTACTGAAATTCCTGGCTAGAAATAAAGACCGTATGTTTATAATTTAGTTTTTGAGAAGACAAGAAATCTGACTGGCAATGATTCTCAGGTCTCAAGTAATTACTTTCAATTCCTGAGTGTTAGTGAGTGAGTGCCTTGAGGAAGGACAGTGTCAGTCCAAGTGCTGAACCCCAAGCTGGCAGGCTCTGGCCTGCTGCGGCCCATCTGTGACATGAGATGACAAAAGAATCTTTATGGTGCAAGACCCCGAGAGTGACCCAAGTTGGCATTTGTAATGATGTAACTGCGCCTTCACATGTCTAGGACACCATGAGGGCCTGGTATTATTTTGCTTGCTATTGAAAGAAAAACATGGTTCCTAAGATGACTCCCAAAGTGTTTATTAAATGTGGTGTTGAAAGGGACCACTGAAACACAGGGCTGCGTGTTACACAAGAAATGTGCAGAGTTCTCTGGGCTCGGCCATTCAAACACTGAATGTGTGCAGGTATGAAGAGCAACCTCACATGCCCGCAGAGAGGGTGCCAGGACTTCCTGAGGTTATCACCCCGATTCCCAATGCCCCTGTGAAGCGCAGACAGAGTGGAGGCAGAAGTGAGGCAGGGCTTCTTAAAATCGTGGATGCTGCTTTATTTACCAAAGGTGCTGGCCTGGGTCTGTTTCTGCCAGCCAGGCCCATGGACAGCCAGGGCAGTCCCAGTACAGTCTTGGTGGGCAAGGCTGGACGAGCCTTGCAGTAGGGACAGTGTTCCCTCCTGAGGTCCTTGAGCAGCTCCTGCCCAGTGATAGCAGGGTGGGCAATGGTTGCCAGCATCACCATCTCAGGAAGGCACTTTCAGCTTTGGGGTCCCCAGGAAGAACTGCAGGACACGGTCAGCCAGGAGCGCCAGGCAGAAGTCGAGAAGCAAGACTTGAGCGATGACCAGCTTGAACTGTGGGACAGGGTATGAAATGAGCCAGTTGCCCAAAGATGGGCCTGGGCTGAGCTCCAGGGCCATGTCCACGGGACCACTCACCTCTACAGGGATGTCCACAAGGCCAAACTGGCTGTTGAAGTCGGGTGAGGAGCCAAGAAGCAGGCCAATGATGGCCAGGAGCGACACAATCAGGCTCCACACTAGAGGCCTGTTCTCGGGCAGACTCTCCATGAAGGGTGGGCCCTGTGAGCACAGAAAATATATGTTGTGGGGGCTGGTTGGGGGGCGGGTGAGTGGGCTGGGGCAGGGGCCAGACCTTACCTTGTAGTTGATGGCAAAGGTGGCCATCTGCATGGCCATGGCCATGATGTACACGGTGCTGTTGACCAGGCTTGGCTCAAACTCCTTGTACAGGTCCACAAACTGTTCCTGTCTGCAGGGACACGTGGGGGTCAGGACCTTCTGCATCTTCCTTGCTGTGCAGAGTCAGGGCTCTGCCTTGCTGAACCCACTGATGTTTGCCACCCTTCACCGCAGGGATGTCTTCTCTTCTGGGAGCACCTCATCCACCCCCCAGACTCCTAATGGGGTAGTACTCACTTCTCAGGGCTCCGAGCCTGGGCCTCACTGTACAAGTAGATGAGACTCAGGAAGTGCACACAGAACTGGAGTGCGACTGTGAGGATGGTGTAGAGGTTGAAGATGTTGGGCAGGGGCCGCTCTCGGGACAGGGTCTTGAGGGGCTGCAGAAGGGTGAGGGATCAGGGTCCATGCTTGCTCTGGGGCAACGTGCCCACCTAGACTCTTGACAAACCTCACCACAGAGCACTCACCAAATCCTGTTTGTCAGATTGGCACAAGTCCCCAGAACATTGCCCACCCGACCACTTAGCGTAGGGCCACCTCAGTCCACGCACTGCATGGTAGCCATACAGGTATTCAATCCAGCTGTCCCTGTTCCTACTGATCTGGAACAAACCCAAATCCCTCCCTGGGGCCGTGGGTACACAAGGTTGACCCAGCAACCTCTGGTTACCAAATCTTCTCCTGTCAGCCTCTGGCTTTTCTACCTAGTTCCTAGCTGCCTCTCTTATTACTCATCCCTCAGTCTGAAGACCACCACCACACAGGCTTCCCCCACCAAGCCTGAGGGTCTCCCGAGAAACTCTCTCTATGTTTCTCATGGCACTACATACCCTAAGAGTGATCCTGACAATCATTTCCTCATCTGTCCCCTCCTTTCCTGTTTATGTGGACTACCTGAAACCCCAGTCTGGGTCAGTGTAGGGTGACTGGAACTTCATGGCAGGGGCATTGGGTAAAAGCCTTGGCAGGCACCTACCTTGCCCCCTGATCTCCCCTATAATGTGGGGGCAACAGTTCCCATTCACCCTGGCTGGCCCAAGCTTCCTGGCCATCAATCTGAAAGATGCATCCCAGCATCTCCAAGGTGGCATGACTTGGAAATGAGGGGGCCCTTGCATTATCTGGAGTTCCTGCCTACCTTGGAGCGGGAGATGAAGAGGAAGCAACCAGCCAGCAGCAGCCCCTGCAGTGTAGCCTGAAAGTCGCTGAACTTGACACCCTCCAGGTAGAGGACGCTCTGGCTATAGGCCAGGATGAGGGCATTGAGTGCTAGGATTTTGAACATCTGCAGCGTGGTCACTAGTGTGCAGCGTCCCTGCTTGATCACGTGGCAGACTAGGGGTGAGGGGAGGCAGGTGTGAGTATGGGGGCCAGGCAGGGCAAGGGGGCACGGGCTTGGAAGGGACTCACTGCACTGGATGGATGAGAGTTTGGAGGTGAAGGGTGCAGCGATGCTGGCATCTCCCAGCTTCACAATGGGTGTGCTCTCATCCTCAAGATCCCGCAGCACCTGGCTCAGCCGGTCCTGTGGGGTGGGTGGCGAGGGTAAGACTTGGCCACAATTTTGTGCTGGTATCCCCCCTTTCTGAAACTTACCCGTTGGGAGGCTGGCTGCTCCTCAGGGGGTGGGAGCCCCGACCTCTGCTTGGCAGCCCTGGAGGTGACCCTGATGCTGTTCTGAACAGGGCTGTCCCGGGGCCGCCTTCGCCGCTCGACAACCCGCTCGGGGGCATTGGCCAGGAGTGCCACACCTGAGGAATGTGTGTTATCAGTAGTCTATGAGCCCTCACCCTTAGGCCCTGCCACTCTGCCAAAAGCAGCATGAAGTTGGGGGTCTGCTGGAGGCAGAGATGGGGCCTTGCAACCAAAGCCCTGATTTCACCCCCTCTCCCCAGGGAGCAATGCAGGCAGCAGCTATTTTGCTCTCTTCAAACTACTTAACAAAGCAAAAAATCTGAAAAAACACATACTAGATGGGAGTCAAAACTGAACTGAATATGAAAGAAATTCACTGCTAATTTTAAGAGATACTTCATAAGCTCTGCAGTTGATTTAAAAAGCAGGCTAAGTGTTAGAAACGTTGACCTTTAAAATGTCAACCAGAGGCTGTAAACATCTGGCTCAACTTAGCTCCCATTATCCCATCTCTTCTGGCCTCTGCCCTCGACACAAGCACTGTGTCCACATGGTGTCCGAGTCGAATCTGCTCCATGTAGCGTCCCTAGACTCCCCAACTCCTGTGACCTTAGTGGCAGGCAGTGAGCTTCACACCTGGTGTCTCTCGCTGCCCTTGCAGACCCTGGCCTGGTGCTTAGCCTTCTCTCTTGCTGTGATGTCCCAGACAGAGGTAGCCCAGCCAGCGGACTTACCCACGTCAGCATGCTTCAGGGCGCCCACATCATTGGTGCCATCCCCGCACATGAGGGTCACGTAGCCCAGCTCCTTCAGGCTGGTAATGACAAACTCCTGTGTGGGTAGACGGGCTGTGAGGGTGATGTGCTGCCACCAAGGCCCCACCTGCCCTCTCCACTGAACCTACCTTCTGTTTGGGGGCCACTCGGGCAAACACCTGCACGTGGGGGATGAGACGAAGCAGCTGTTGGGGGTCTTTGGCCTGCAGGTGGGCTAGGCCATCACCTGTGATGCACAGTGCATGCTCCAGAGACAATGCTTTCGGGGAGCCCTGGGCCAGGGGCAGTACAATGCTGCCATCAATAGAACGCCACTCACAGTGTCCACCTGCAGGGGGTAAGGGGAGGGCGAGGTCAGGGAATGGCTCAGCACCCAGGTGGACCCTTCACACAGATGTACTCCACATACTTGGTCCCTGACAAAACACTTCTTGGCCTCCACCTTTTCTTACCCTCCCAACCCTGAATTACACCCACCTGGCCAGGCCTCTTCAGACATCATCTAGAACCCTCTGATATTGATAGGGGATCAGAGAATCCAGGGCATGGGCTACTCAATGGGGCAGGGCTATTATCCTTGGTGCCACTGTGGCCACAGGTCTGCATCACATGCTGCCACCCTCATAGGTATGAGAGACATTGGGAGTGGTCACTCAGGCCTGGCATGCAGGTGGGCTGTCCTTGGGCTCAGTCCCCCAGCCAAGCGTGGCCTCACCTTTCTCTGTGGGAGGCTGCAGGATCAACGTGTGCGCCTTTTCAATGAAGTGCAGTTCCTGGGCCACATGGCAGGCGGTAAGTGGGTTGTCACCTGTGATCATGACCACCTAGGGGAGGGGTTAGGCTCAGTGGGCAAGACCTGATGGTGAACCCCCTCTAAGGAAATATGGGAGACAGGGTGGAAGGTCTGGCCCCAAATGAGGACCTCAAGTAGGCTTCCAGAGGTCATAATTCAACCCCTACCTGGGGCATCTTATACCAAAGACAGATGTGCACAAGTCTTTCTGAGAACACCCACAGCTTTACTGCATGGTACAAATTAGGAAGCAGCCCTTGCCCTTGGTGTAGACACGCCCTAGCTTGATAGCCATGAGCACTAAGGGCCAAGAAGGAACTGACAGACTGCTCATCACTCCCACCTTAAGCAGAATTAAGACAACACAGACCACCAGAACAGGTATGGCCTATGGAGTGCTGCCTCCCCGCCCCCGACCTAACCTCAGCTTTCTCCTCTAGAATGGGATGGACTGGGGGCTGCTGAGGGCCTTAGGAAGTAGTGGATGGGGGGGGAGGGGGCAAGCTCCTGCATGGGTAGACGGGCTGTGAGGGTGATATGTTGCCACCAAGGCCCCACCTGCCCTCTCCACTGAACCTACCTTCTGTTTGGGGGCCTTCTGTTTAACTCTGTTAAAACCTGCCACAGCATCCTGCCAAGACCTAGCCACTCACTGCGGGTGGGGCTGCCCTTAGCGCTCATCTCCTCTAATTTGTAAAAGGAGCTGAACCCATCAGTGGTGCCCATGGTGGGGCCTTCAGCCATACCCGATGCGAGGCATTCAGGATCTCCCGGATCACAGCCTTGGAATCAGCCTTGAGTGGGCAAGAGACTACAATGAAGCCAACAAATTTGAGGTTGCACTCCAGAGCTTCTCGCTTGAGCTCTCGGGCCTGTGGAAAGAGTGGTGCCCTCATGAGCATTCTCTGCTTGGCTCCAGTTGATACGCTGGGGGGCTGGGTGAAACTGTCCTCACAGGAGGATCAGAGGCATGGAGTATCCTTGAGATAGTTGTTTAGCAGTGGGCAGTGGCTAGGTGGAACCTCCCCCCTGAACTCCCCACCTTCACGCTGCCTCTACATGGTATGGACACGACCATGGAGTTCCAGTGGCTCAGCTTCCGAGGTTGAAACGGGACTTTTCTTTATTAACCCCAAGCACCCTCTACCTAGCACACCATAAGCACCCCAACCTTGTGGAGCACGTCTTCTATTGGAGAAAATGGAAACCATTGAGAAAGCCACAGAAGTCTGGCTGCCAAGCGCCTGGAGGAAGTAAGGTAGAGGACTGGGCAGATGGAGTTGGTGCATGGCTTTGAGGAGGCAGGCTTAAGAATGGGCAGGGCAACACTAGGCCTGAGCCCTGAATATGGGGCCCAGACTGGTGTGCTTCTGAAGGAATTCAAAACTTCTGATTCAAGTGGACTGGACATGAGCCAAGGTGTAGTGGGTAAAAGAGTACCAGCAGAGTGGACACTGGCGGATGGAACATGTGGTCAGAGTTAGGGATTGTGCAGAGACAGGAGGCTGGACAAGACCAGGCTGTCACTAAGGAAGTGAAGGCCCCTGGATGCGAAGGCAGAAGGCCAGTGGAGGCATGAAGTGGAGGAGTGGGAATCAGGACTCTGCTTCACTTGGGGCCGTGGAAGGAAGAGGAAGGGAGGACACATGATAAGGCTGCAGGCCAGAGGCCCTGGGCCTGGGCTCTTACCTGTTGGTGGGTGAGGTGCCCTAGCTCTTTGTACCCCAGTGCTAGGACACGGGCTCCTTCCCGGGAAATCTCCGTGTGGATGTGGTGGTAGTCAGCAGGGCACTGGGCAAACTATAGGAACACAGAGGGGAGTCACTGTTTACCCCATGACGCCCCTCTCCCCTGCCCCCACTCCTCCTCTCCCCTGGGTGCTCACCATGGAGTGCAGAGTTTCAGGGGCCCCTTTCACAGCTGCGATGTAGCAGAGGTCGGTGGAGCCCAGCTTCTCATAGGAGGCGAGCACGGACATTCGCTTTAGGGCACTGGCAAAATGAAAGCGCTGGTGAATTTTCAGCCCCTGAGTTTTTATACTTCGGGGGAATACTTTCTCATCTGGAAACAAATAAGCAGGAGTCCTGAGGGCCTTCGCTCCCAAGAGGCAGCCAAGCCCCCACCACTCCCCTGAAGCCCCTCCCCATACTCTAGACCCAGGGCCTGCAGGGCTCCTGGCTCCAGTAGGGGTCAGAGGACCCTGCCAGTGGCTTTGGGCAGGGCCAAAATGTACCAACCCAGGGGGCACAAGTGAGTGTGGCCTGTCCCAGGTCAGCGGGGGAGGCCGTGCCCATCAGCTAGGGAAACACCAGCAGCATGGGCCCAGCTACCCACCAAGTAGTTGCGGGAGGGGGGGTATTGGGGGAAGGGGTGTCACATTGGGCCTGATGTTGCAGCCCCTCACCTTTGGTTAGTGTCCAGTCCACAGCTGTCAGCATGGCTTTCTCAAGGGGGTCACCCACCAGGGTGCCATCCTCTAGCTGCATGAGTGAGTGGCAAGAGGCCAGGGCCCGATGTGTTTCTACAGGGATGCTGGACACGGGGGTCACCTCTTTTCCATCTCTGCAAGGACGGGGAACAGTCAGTCAGGCAAACTTGGTAGAGGGACCCCTGGGAATTACCAGCCAGGAAGGGGGTGAGGCCACTGCCAGTCACTGTGGGGGCTGCAGGGTATCTTTGTGGCTCTGTGACTTCTGTACCTATGTCACAAATGTCCACCTGCAGTTGTCACACACCTGAGACAACACGGGGAGAGCCCCTGGATTGGATCTCTATAGTGGAACTGCTGACAGGTCCTCAGTGTGGGGATTTGGGCAGGGCGGCCACCTGACCTTTGACCTCCCAAAAAGCCTTACTCACCTGAGCCCTGCCACACCACGTACCACCAGACTATCACTGGTCAAGGTCCCTGTTTTGTCAAAACAGCACACCTCCACCTTGCCAGCAAAAGGGATCCGGAAGGGCTCCGTGCAGTACATGTCTGGGGATGGGAGTAGGTCAGGGAATGCGCCAGGCCCCAGCCTGTTTGGTCCCCAGTCCTACCCCAACACTCACAGAGCTTGGCCAGGGCAATGAGAGAGGTGTTGACGGCCAGAGATAGCTCAATGGGCAGCTCAGGGGGCACGACAGAAGTGAGGATCAGTGTACACTCCAGGAACAGCTTGTAGCGGTTCCGGCTGGGGTCCTTGGTGCCTGTGGAGACAGGAGCTTCCAGTCTGGGGCTAAGGGCTGGGCCCAACACGGCTATGGTTGAGTGAGTGCTTACCCTCGATCCACACGTAGGCTGCTGCTGCAATAGCAAAAACCAGGAGGAAGAGAATGAAGATGAAAGTCTCTAGGTTGTTGGCAGTCACTCTCTTGACACCGAAGAGAATAGTGCGAAGTAGCTTGCCCTGAGGGACACAGAGGGATGCAAGCTTTTCCTGGGAATGTGTGGGGGTGGCAAGTGGCTTCCTGCTCAGAGTACAGGGTCAGATTCTCCTCTGATGTCAGCTGAGTGACTACCCTGGCTCTCAAAGGACCACGTAGGTCTAAGGAGGTCTAAGGAGGCTGGCAGCTTGGCCAAGGGTCAATGGAGGCCAAAGACAGAGGACTGTGGGTGGGGAATTGGCTGAGATGGAAGACAAGTTTTCTAGAAAGAGGCTGGCCACCTCTGCCAGGAGAACCTCTCAACTTTAATGAAGTTTATGGAAATGATTCTGGCTAGACTCCATTGTATGGTCTGTACTCCCCACCAGAAACTCAGCCAGGGAGAGGCTTGTCCCAGGCTCACCTTCACACAACTCCTGACTCAGTACCTGCTTTCAGGGCAAGCCATGCAGTGAATGTTCTGGGGTTCTAACTCTCCACCACTTGTTTTAGGGCCCACCCATCTCCCAGAGCCAACCAACGTGTCACACCTGTGATGTGTTGAATCCAGTCCTCAGCACGTAGGCTACACATCCATTGTCAACCGCTAGGGAGACAGGCAGAGCTTGCGTTACTATATCTGGTTGTTCCAACTCCCTCACAGACCAGCATATGGGGGAGGAGGGAAAGACGAGGAAGATACCCTTAGACACCCCCAAGGCACCTACGCTTCAGGCCTGTGGTGGCTTTCTGGGGAGGGATGTGCTGTACCACCTTGGTACCCCCAAAGATGACATGGAGCCGGGAGTCAGCCTGGAGGTCCAGCACCCGGTCTGGGTTGAGGTCTTCAATGGGCTCCTGGGAACAAGGTGGAGGAGGGTGACATCAATGCCTGGTCCTGCCTTGGCCTCCTTCATCGCTATCTCTGGAGTGCTGAATCCTGGGACTGGCATGAATGGACCTCACAGGCCTCCTCACTCCCTTATATATTCTTGGCCACTCTCATTACCACCCAGCACCCCCTCAGCAACTCCATTCAGGCACTGTGCCCACCCTGCCTCCAGCCTCCTGGGCCAGGGTTCCATCCCTCTGTCTGTACCCCGTCACCACTGTCTCTGTGAAAGGGGCAGCACCTTCATCTGTGGCACCGACTCCCCGGTGAGCATGGCCTCGTCCACAATGCAGCGGCCCCGCAGCAGAAGTACATCACAGGGTACCAGATTCTCCTGTGGGGAGCGGCCTGCAGGGCAGGGGCAGAGGGTCGGACCAAAGCCTGAGCAGGGTTCCCACTGGGCGGAATAAACTGGGCCTCACCGATGGAGACGATGTCCCCAGGAACAATCTCATCACTGGCAATGGGTCTCCACTTTCGGCTTCGGTAGACCTTGGAGAGGGCAGGGCTGCGGTCATCATGTATGTCTGCTCCAAGAATGGCAGGAACCCCCCTCCCCACCCAGTCTCCCAGTCAGCCACACCTGGATCATGTGGGGTTTGTTGCCCATCTTCCGGATCTCTGACATATTCCGCATCTGTTGCTGCACCAAGGAGGCCTCGAATGCCACCAACATGGAGAGTGTGAAGACACTGTAGTACCAGTATTCATCCAGACACCAGAGCCCCACACAGAACACCTGTGGGACACATGTTAGTCTACCTCTGTCCCCACTTGTCCACCATGAGATGTCTATAGAGGTCAGGGTGGTGGGGTCCTTGTGGGGAACCCATAAGAACCGGCAGAGGTTTCCAGATGCAGACATGGACACAGGTAACTTAGCTGTGGGAAGTCCCAAAGAAGGGTCAAAGTTGCTACTTTACCTGGAACACAAAGAAGGGTGCTGTGGCTCGCTCCTTGAACAGTTCTGAGAAGTCAGGTACCACCATCTCAGCTCTGTAAGAGAACAGACTCCACATCCAGTTCACCTTGTGAGGTCTTGAGATATTCCTCCTTAACACCTATACTTGGGGCACCATAGGCCTCCCTGGGAAATGAGGCTCGTAAACTTCTAGACAGCTCCATGGACTAGGCTATGTTCAACCCCGAGACACCAGGGCAGGCATGATGCTTGTCCCCAGCTCTCCGTTTAGAATCTAGATGAAGCTTCTGAGTTGGCATCAGGCTCTTCAGGAAGCAGTCAACCAGACAGGGCTCTAGTGAGACTGCTGGTAAGGTGATAGGGCAAACAGAGAAGGAATGGCTGGGAGGGAATCCACAGCTGCAAAGTGGTGGTAGTCAAGGGGAACCTCCCGGGGCTTCAAAATATGGTACCTGAACCATATTCTGCAAATTCAGAGGGCCCGAATAGAAGTTCTGGAATGCAAAGAGCCAGATTTTAGTGTGTTCTCCAGCACTGTGTGTGGTGGGCCCTGTCAGGAACTTACCAGGTCAACCAGGGCTATTTTCCCTTTCTTCTTGAACCGAAGGGATGTTGTAAATGTGGGGTGTGAGCCAAAGAAACTGCAAAGTGGCCCTACTGTGCTAAAAACACAGAGCTGAGACCCACCCTGTATCAACTGAGGGGTGACGATATGTCCCAGGCAGGCTGCCACTGTGATTAACCTCAGGGAGTTGGGGGCCCATGAATGTTTCTTACAAATCTCCTGTTAGATCAGTAGTTGTAGTAAATACATTTGTACTTTAAAAAAAAAAAAAAAAAAGCCATTAAGTCAGGAAAGAATTCCCCAGAGGCACAGCTCTGCCCTCTCCCAATCTCATGTAAGCAGTGGTGGTTTGGGTAAAGATGAAACTTGTTCCTGTTACAAACGAAAGTTGTTGCGATCATGGATATGTTTTATCATTACTTCTAAGATGCTGGCATACATATGAAAGTAAAATAAAAGGGAATTATAACACTAAAAGAAGATCTAATGGTTCACTCTTGTGGGCTGTGGCCCACAGGCTAGGCCAATGGCAATGGAAGGACACCAGAGAAGTCCCCTCCCAGAGGTTCCTGTCAGCAAAAGCTTCTGGGAGGTTAGGCACGAGCCTGCTTTTCAAGGACATCTAACACTTTCACCTGGAATAATTCATTAAAGATGTGGCCTCTCTGTACCACCTCCCAGGCACCTGACTTACGAGTGCCGAGGACATAAGTGGGAAAGGAGCAACCAGTTGGGCTGTGACTGTAAGTAGAGTCCCAAGCCCTGTCAGCAGGGAACATACACAGGGTCTTGGAACTCACTTGTTACTCCCAAACTTCTTCTCTGCTGCACGGATCTCTGAGTCTTCCTGGAACCCTCTGTTGCTCTGGTAGTAGGAGAAAGTGTTTCCCACAGGAAAGGCTACGGGGAGGAACTGCTTCTTTTCCAGGGCATCATAAGAATACTTGATCTTCTGGAACTCAAAGGATAGCACCTCCTGCCCGTCTTCTCCCTGTGTGAGGAGATGTGTGGGAAGAGGTGTATCTGTGGTAAAGGCCCCTGACCAGAGGTGCTAGCACCTGGGAATCCCACTCAAGACCTATGCTGGGCGGTCCAGCAGGTGATCCCCCTACCTCATCACGGTGCAAAGCCACGAGTTCAGTGGAGCCATTGTTGGGGGTTGGCACCACCTTCACGAAGGTTGCTTTGCTGGGGTCATACTCCTGCAAAAGGAAAAGCATGGAGCCCTTCTCACCCCCAGTTCACAACTCCCACTGGGGAGGCTGTGGGTGTTATAGATAGCTCTGCGGACACATTCCAGAACATGTTCCAAGACACTGGAGCTCTGACTGCTGGTTGGGTCCAGTCATTCCCCAGGCTACCACTGGGACAAAAGATATCACCTGTTGAGTTTCTGGTCCTGTATCACAAAGTGGGATCATGGAGACTACCTATTTCCCAGGGCTCTGTTGACAGTGACAAGAACTCACATGGGAGCCCTCCCTGGTGGTGCAGTGGGTAAGGGTGTATTGTAGCATTGCAAGCTAGATGCAGCCGCTTCAGTACGAATTCGATCTGCCCCGAGGCGATCCACATGGCACAGCAGACCTCTCCTGTTTTACCCGTTGCTCCCTTCAGCAGTGTACTTTGTCGATCTGCCTGTTCTGCTCCCCCCTGTCTCTGCTGAAGCCTCTCACCGCCCCTGCACCTCTGGCTCGTACCCCAGTTCTGCATGTATAAATTAAAAAAAAAAAAAAAAAAAGAACTCACATGGGAAGAAGCCTGCCCTGCGTAACAATAAGCTCTCAATTCACATGCAAAGCCCTGTCATAGTCCACAGCGCTTCTTGCTACCACTCTGTCTCTCCCCCAACCCCATCACTGTACTGGCTCCAACCTCTAGTGACAACGGATAATAAGGACCTTGAGGCTGACCTGTGCAGACCCTGTTTTCTCTACCTGGAAAGCATCGTCACACAGATGGCTTCAGATCTTTGCTTCAAGGCCACCTTCTGAGGTCTTCCCATAACACCTCATCTTAAGTCCCCTCTTAACAGTCTTATCCTCATCCAATTTTGTGTCTCTTCAGCAATGAATGCCGAGTTCTATATTCTTCTCTACTGCCATGAAGGCAACAGGTTTTGCGTTTTGTTTACTGATGTTTCTCCAGAATCTAAGACACAGCTGTACAAAATGATGCTCAACTAGTGTATCTTCAACCCTGTGAACTGATACCCCATGTACCACCACACCCCCTCCTTGTGTTTGCTCCCTCTGGGGAAGCACAATGGTCAACCCCAAAACCTCTTAGGGAGTGTCTGATCCATGCAAACAGGCAGAAAATAAACAACAAACTCCTAAGTCTGGTAAGATGATGGAAGAAAAGTCTGAAGTGCTCCCATGAAAGTCAGCCCTGTGTAAGGAGCTTGGGAGATGCTATCTCATTGTCTTTTCACCCAAGGTGGGTGTTACGGTTCTCACTTTACAAAAGGGGAAATTGAAACCCAGAGAGCAGAGACACCCTGAGATCTCTTGATGTGTCTGTCCTAACCCCATAGTTTAATTCCTCAATGTTCTCCATTCTAGAGAGGAAGTTAAGAGTCACACTTAAGTTGCAGGCCAAAAAGACAGTTGGAAATTAAAGGGGTGTCCCACTCCAGTCAACTCCTCTCCATTGTTTTTACCCCTTGATGGGGGCTTTTAACTGCATTGACTTAGAGATGATGGAGTCCATTCAAATGCCTCCCCTGGTTTAAGTCTTAGTTGGAATGAGGAAGATTTTAGTCAGAAAAGACTGAGGATGCAGTTCACATTCAGAATTAAAGGGGGTTGGGGACTCTGGCTCATTCTGCAGCCCTTAGTGCTTTTCCCTTTCCTTTTGATTCTAGCAAACACACACCTGGAAGAAATAGGGAGGCTCCTGGCGGCTGACTTCAGCACCCAGGGCTCTAGACCTGTCAGTGTCATCTGAGGCAGGTTGAGGGCTGTAGTGCAAAATCAACTGCTGACTCAGGTTTCACTCAGATCCTGGGGCTAAAGGTCACAATGCACTACCATGCTCTTGTATCCTGAGGACAGAGCACAGCATCACCATTATCGTTTTGCAGAGAAATGTAGTAATTCCAAACAGTTAAGTCGCTTGTTAATAAATCCCTCTTGTCCTCTTAAACATTTCTATCAACTGCATTCCAAGTTTGCTTTGGTCTTGGGAGGGAAGGCCTATGAGCCCTAAACAGCAGGGTTGAAGCTCAGTTCTCAAGCTTGACAGTGAAACCCACCTCGCAGATCTACCCTCACACTCTGGAAGCCATGGCAGAAGCCCGATCAGGAGAGATGGCAGGCGCATTTTCAGGAGAGAACCCGAGTACTCGCAAGCACAGAAGCCAGCACTAACAGGAGCTTCCCAGCAGTGACATATGCCAAGCCTACGCGAAGCTTTCCCAGGTAACACCTTATTCAAGCTAAATGACCAAGGCGACGAGGAGTTAGGACAAGAGAAGGATCTCGCGCCAACGAATCGAGGGTGGCTCGCTGGAGGCCCGGGTGTCAGGGTCGGGCCCATGCGAGCGCACTTACCGGGGTGCAGGTGAGCGCGCAGTGCGCGTGCACGGACCAATGCCCAGAGAGAACAGTGAGCGCGTGCGCGAGGCAGATGGTGGCGAGCACGAGCAGCGCGGCCTCGGGAACCTGCGCCCAGCTGCTGCCCCAGCCCCAGCAGCCGGAGGCCGCGGCGCCGAGCCAGCCTGGGTACAGCAGTCCTGCGAACGGCAGCACGGTGAGGCGCCGCGGCAGCGCCAGCCGCCGGTACGGCCATACGGCGGCCACCAGCTCGTCACCACGCTCTACAAGCGCCGGTCCGGCGGCCAGGAGCGCACGCGGCTGCGACCCGGGTTTGGACTGCCCACCGGGCCGGGCTCCGCAAGGCCGAGTCCCGCAAGGCTCCGCGTTGCCCATCGCCGCCGTCGCCGCCATCTTTCCCAGCACCGCGCTCGCTTCCGGGCAGAGGCACGCCTCACTTCCGGGACCCTACTTCCGGTGACCCCTAGGCTCCGCCATGGGAGCCGGGACTAAGAAAAGGCCGGACAATGTAGGGGGCCGGACCCGTAAATGGCTACTGAGGGCGCCGCCATGTCAGGCCGTGGCCGAACGGAGAGGAAAGGGATACAGAAGGGGCCCGATCGGCGAGGGCTTCCTGCCCACCTTGCCACGCCGGAACGAGGCCGGAAAAGACGAAGCAGGGTGGACAGGGAGCCACCTAGACAACCCAAGTCGGAAGAAGCCAATGCGCCTCCTCGACTGAGCGGCATCAGCGGGGCTGCCTCTAGAGGGGCGGAGCCTGGGCACTGAGGAGGCGGGACTTTTCAGGGAACCCGAGAGTCCAGGGGAGGGGTCTGGACGCGTGAAAGGGGCGGGTTTGCCGTGGGGGTGGGGCTTGTGAAGGCCAGCTTCTGGAGGTGTTCCGGCTGGGGCCTGCTGGGGGCCCTCCGCCTGAGCCAGACTGGGCTGGGACTGGCACTGCCACCCCTGCCTAGACGCGTAGACGAAGCTACTGGTTTAACAATAAAAATATGGAAATTTTTCTTTATTTCGAATTATAGTTTATTCTGTACTATTTACTTTCTTGTGAGTAAATGGTATTGTTTGAACAAAACCACAGTAGGGCTAACAGTGACAATTGGTGATAGTCAATAGTAGGCTAAGTTAATGTGTGCGAATAAAGTATACTAATATTTTTATAATGTGCTGTTCTCTGGTGCAGCAATTTATTTGAATTACCTCTATTATTTACATGTTGTAGCCTCTTTTTGTATACCCTCCAGATACATAAATGTGACTATGTGAAAGGATAAGGTAAATGCAACAGATAACAGATAATCTATATTTAATAAAAATAACTTTCCCATTTCAATACATATTTTTTATTCTAAATTTTCCTTTCCAGTAATACTTCTCCAATAATACAGTAAATATTGCAACCTCTAGGACATTGTTTCTGTTAGTGATAAAACTAATAAAGTAAAATCACTTTGACTCGCTACTCTGCTCTTGCCAAGCCCATAATTACTCTGATTCTTGGTATCATTCTAATGAGCTAAATATCCTGTCAGGATGGATTTTACTTACTAGCAACAACAGACTTTTTGGCTTGTAGGAATGTTTCTAGCTTCCAAGAGATTTTTTTTGTAGTTCAGCTACTGGCTTGTCACATGTATAAATTAATCTTATACTACTATCTCATTTTTTTAAAGATTAGTTATTCATACAGAACTGGGGGACAGGCCAGAGGGCAGTGCAGAGGCGGTGAGGGGCTTCACCAGAGACAGAGTAGGGAGCAGAACAGACAGATCAATGCACTGCTGAGGGGAGTAGCTGGCAGGTCAGGAGAGGCCTGCTGCGCCTGTGGATCACCTGGGGGGCAGGGGTGATCATCAAACTGAGGCGGCTGCAGCTAGCCAGCTAGCTTGCAGGCTGTGCCCTTACCAGTTGCGCCACCAGGGAGGGTCTAGCCATCTCATTTTTTTTTTTTTTAAAGATTTTATTTATTTATTTATTCACATAGAACTGGGGTACAGGCCAGAGATGCAGAGGGTGAGAGGATTCACCAGAGCAGAGCGGGGAGCAGAACAGGCAGATAGATGAAGTACACTGCTGAGGGGAGCTGCGGGCGGGTCAGGAGAGGTCTGCCTCGCCATGTGGATCTCCTCCGGGCAGGCGGGATCGAACTCATGAGGAAGTGGCTTTAGCTTCTTAGTGCTGTGCTTTAACCCGCTGAGCCACCAGGGAGGGCCCTAGCCATCTCATTTTTAAACACTTCAAAGCATATAGGATGTCATAAGTTAAACATTCCTTTATCAGGCAGGCTGGTTTTAAAAGACGGATAATTTGAAGTTGTGAAATCAAAGTAGGATTCCATATAATTAACATTTTGGGTAAAGAAATTGGAAATTTCCTGTTTGCTTTTTTCTGACGGGTTGAATTCTGAAGCAGTCTTATTTTAAAAAAGTACTCCATTTTTCATTTTGTGAGTTTGTGTCATACAGTTGAATAGTAACTTAGGGGCAGTTTAAGTATAATGTTTCCTGGGTTCCTGATGGCCTTTTCAAAGATCATCAAAGAACTGGAGAAACAGTATGGAAATTTCTGTTTTCCTATAATTGTTTTCTACATTCTTAACATCAATGTATTTGAGAATTAAAGAAGGGTATTTTTCTTTACTCACGCTTTGAAAATACGATTTTAAGAAAATACGATTTAGACAAATAAGAACTTTTAAAGGCTAACTTAAAAAGCTATTTTGTTAGAGCAGTTTTAGGTTTAAGGAAAATTGAGAGAAAGGTGCAGTGATTGTCTTCCTCCTCACATTTGTAGACTCCTCCATTATCGTATCCCCTGACTAGAGTGGTATGTTAGAAAAGTTGTGCATTCTTTAGATAATGAAATGTATCCATCATTACAATGCAGTAGAAAGTAGTTCTATTGCCCTTAAAGTCCTCTGTGCTCTACTTATTCAGCCTTCCTCCCCCAAACCCTGGCAACCATTGATCTTTTTACTGTCTCTATATATTTGGCTTTTCCAAAATATCATAGTTGGAATAATACAGTACATAACCTTTGCAGATTCACTTCATAATTTCCCCAGGCCTTTTTATGGCTTGATAGCACATTTCTTTTTCAATCTGAGTATATTATTCTGTTATCTGGATGTATATCTTTCACTTACTCAAAGACATCCGTTTGCTTCCAAGTTTTGACTTGCCATAAATATCTGTTCACCTTGCCTTTTTTTTTTTTTTGGTGACATGTCATTTAACTATTAATACCAAGCTTTATTGAGATATAATTGACATAACATTTTGTAAATTGAAGATGTGTAATGTGATCATTTGATAAATATCTATACTGTGACATGTTTACTACAATAAAGTTAGTTAACATATCCTTCACATTACTACTATTTTGCTGTTGTTGCTCTGGTGAGAACACTGAAGATGTATTCTTACAGCAACTTTGAAGTTGTGTGCACAATTCAACATTGATGACTATGATAACTGTGCTATACATTAGATAGCCAGAAATTATTCATCTTATAACTAAAAGTTTGTATTCTTTGACCAATATCACTCCATCTCACCAGCCCTCAGCCCATGGTAATGACCATTTTACTCTCTCTGAGTTCCATGGTTTAGATTTCACATGAAAGTGAAATCATGTAGTACTTGGTCTTTTCTGTGTGATTCCTTTCACTTAGCCTAATGTCCTCAAGTTCACACGTTGTCACAAAAGGGAGAATTTTCTTCTTTTTAAATGACAGTATTTTTTAAAAGATCTTTTAAAAAATTTATGCATACAAGAGCTGGGGGTAGTCTAAAAGTGAGTGTGGTGGGGGATAGGTTGAGAGGATTCACTAGAAATCGAGTAGGGGACAGACTAGGCAGAATGACTGAAATACACTGCTGAGGGGAGCAGCAGTTGAGATTGGAGAGGTCTGCTGTGCCATGTGGGTCACCTCCTTGACTGGGGATCAAACTTGTGCTGCAGTGGCTGCCAATAGCTTCATCATGCTGAGGCTTAACCCCTTGTCTTACCAGGTTGGCCTCTGACTACTTTATTATGTCACTTTAAAAAAAAGATTTATTTATTTATACATAAAGAACTGGGGTACAGGCAAGAGGTGCAGGGGGTGAGAGGATTCACCAAAGACAGAGTGGGAGCAGAACAGGCAGATTGACTGGAATACATTGCTTAGAGGAGCAGTGGGCAGGTCAGGAGAGGTCTGCCACGCCATGTGGGTCAACCCCCTGGCTGGGGATCAAACTCGTGCTTCAGTGGCTGCAATAGCTTCATAGTGCTATGCTTTAATCTGTTGTGCCACCAGGGAGGGCCCTACTATGTCATTTTTTAAAAATATAAAATATCCATTCATTGGTTGATGGACACTTAAGTTATGTGCAAGTTTGGATGTTGTGAATAATGCTGCAATAATGCTGTAGCTCTATCATTGTGATAATGATTTCATTTTTCTTGAATATATATCCAGAATTCCTGGGTCACATAGTGGTTATTTTTAATTGTTTAAGGCACCTCCATCCATACTGGGAGGTTATACTAATTTACGTTCCCACTAATTGTGTGCTGTTAAAAGAAGAAATTTATTCTCAGTAATATTAAAGCTCTAGTTGAGTTTATTAAATGATTCATGAACTCATGAATCATCCTATCAAGCAAGTAGAAAGTTACTCCAGAAGAGCTATACAAAATAGAATGCTCTTATTGGTAGAAAGAGGGTGAGATGAAAAAAAGGAAATTGTTTCAGGCAGGATCACCTTCCTGTGGGGAACTAAAAATCAACATTCATTAATGTTGATATGGGTGCTTCCAGATTGCCTGGATAATAAATTCCATTTATCATAGGTTAAACTACCTAAGTATAAAGTTTCAGTTTGGTGACATAGCCCTTAGTACAAATGATCCTATTTTGGGCCTGTCTCTCCTTTTTAGCTAGAGGCCAGCTCCAGTGGAGATAGGGTGCATGCAGGAAAGCACCGTGTTGGCCAGTGAGGTGACATAGATACTCGATCAGGTGGCAAGCATCTCCCGAGAAGCTTCTCAGCAGACCTTTACTTATATATTTTGCACTTCCTGGTATTTCATAATTTAGTTTTTCAAGAATCTTAAAGCAGTAGTTACACAGTTAAAACAGATTACAAAGCTACAAAGCATTTTAGGTCAGGATGCACACAATTATAATAGATTATGAGTTGCAAAGCTGCAAAACATTTTAGATCATGACGATCCCCCTATTTATTACTATGTATGTCTAAAATTTCAAGGAAACCAAAGGTGCTAGACAAAGCTTGCTCTATGTAGTTATTTGACATTACAGCTAAAGCAATGATGTGTCTAGGGCATATCTTGTTTAAGTCTGACTAACAAAAGGTCGTTTATTAGGACTGCAGCTTTCTAATGACATCTTGGGCTCTAATGACGTTTTGGGCATTCAATCGTGCTAAAGTGTATATTGCTTGTTCCATTTGTTTTGCCCAAGCATTATATCTTAAAGCAAAACCTCAGTGGGAACTTTTACTGGGCATGGTTCCAATAGTTCTTTCAAGGCTAATTTGTTAAAGAACTCAGCCTCTCAGCCTTACTTATGATAGATAAGTCACAAAACGGAGGACATTGAGAAATATTAGACTTAATACAATACAATAATACAATAATAATACAATACAATACAATAATAATATTGTATTATTATTGTCTGCAAAAAGAATTTTGCACTCATCTTACAAGAATATATAGTACCAGAGATGGCATTAATATCAGAATTTGTTTTGTTAATTTCTAACCCATACAATATTCCCAGAATTGCAATGATTGCCATGATTAAAATGAAAGGAAGTAGTAAGAGCCAGCTGTGGAGCTTCCCGACTTTTCAGGAAACTCCCCCCCCACAGAACTTTGTCATATAGCATGGGTGTCCTGGCCTGTGCCATTTCCCCCTTTTTTGTTTTTGGCCATTAGCTGTAATGTTTTTAATTTGAAATGGGTCTGTTTTATTTTTTAGTTATCAATTTGATGAAGACTGGGAAAAAACAAAAGGGAAATAATAATTACTATTGATATTATAAAATTAATAAGGAGCGGAAACCAAGCAATAGTGGAAGTACACTGTTGTAATGTGGCAAGGAAGGAATCAGCTACTTTTGAAGCAGATGGGAAAAAAATGTGAGCCAGACTAAGTTCTTTAATCTTATTGTGGTGAGAGTCTAAGTCTAAGGAAACATCATTAGAAATATTTTGTGTCAATTAATCTACATGATTAGCTGTATGTATTTCTTGTGCTAGTGCAGTAGTAGATATAGCAAAAGAACCAATAATCGCAATAAGCAGCAACAAATCTTTAAGGGCAATGTAAAGCTTGTTCAACCAGCTGAAGAGCATATACACGAGAGTCATCATACCATTTATCATCTAAATCAACAGGCAATATAAGGTAAGAAGGTTGATGGGCAATCACAAAGACATTTGGCCCAATAGTTGGATTAATACAATTAGTTATGATTTTTTCATAGCACAAAGCTTCTCTTTTTTCCATATCCTCACCAGCATTTGTTACTTCTTTTTGCTAATGGTCATTTTCACATGTGTGAAGTGATGTTTCATTGTTTTTTTAAATTAAAAAAAAATATTTATTTATTTTTGCATACAAGAACTGGAGTATAGCCCAGAGGTGCAGGTTGTGAGAGGATTTGACAGATAAAACTGCCAGGGCATAAAGACCCATGGACAATTTCCTAACATTACTGATACAGGTTTTGCTTAATGCATAACTATGTGACTTCCTCTTAATTTACCCTTTTCTTAATTAAACAATCTCTAACTGCTCTCTGCTAGTCTTAACCTTTTCCTAAAACAAACACTAGTTACTCTCTGCTAGCTTTAAGTTAGCCTTTAGCTTTTCTTTAGACTATGACTGATGACTCTGCTAACACAATTTACTCCTTCCCTAGAAATCTTAAATCCTTTACTAATAGCTCATCCTTTCCCTTATCCTTTGAAGTCATAGTTAAACATCCATATACATGAAAGTTATCACAAAGATGTATAGTCTACTATACCATAGTGTCAGGAAGAGGATGCATTGTTCCTCTCTTCCTTTAGAACTTTTATGCTGATTTCTTATTAACTTACCTGCTGTATTATTGTAACTATCTCTTGCTAAACAGTATAAATAAAGAACTGCAGGAAGACTTACATGCAATTCTGATTCCTGTGTCTTCCTTGTGCCCACTCCCCTTTCCCCTTCTAGGAATCTCACTCTCACCTCAAGACCCTGTCTGTTCTGCCCTATGACAGCCTGTGATTGGGCCGGTCCCTGACAAATATTATATTCTAACTCCATAAGTATGGACTATCTTCCCATTTATTTGTGTTTTCAGTGTCTTATATCAGTAGCCTCTTTGGTTAAATTTATTCCTAGGTATTGCATTCTTTGTGATGCTATTACAAAGGGACTGTTTAATTATTTTCTCTTTCTGATAGTTCAATAGTTCTGATATATTAATGTATAGAAACAACTGATTTCGATCCTGCAACTTTTCTGAATTTAGTCCCAACAGTTGTTCTTTTTGTTTGTTTGTTTGTTTTTAGGGTTTTCTACATGTATTATTAAGTCACCTGCAAATAGAGACAATTTTATTACTCCTTTCTTTTCCAGACTGTATCCAAATTGGAAGTCAATTTCTTCTTTTTGTTGCTCTGGGTAGACATTCCAATATCACATTGATAAGAGTGGGCATACTTGTTCCATATATTAACGGAAAAGCCTTCAGCTGTTCACCCTCGAGTATGCTGTTTTCTGTGGGTTTGTCATGTGGTCTTTATTGTGTTTACTTTCTTTTTTTAAAGATTTATTTATTTATGTATACAAGAACTGGGTTATAGACCAGAGGTGCAGGGGTGGTGAGAGGATTCACCAGAGTCAGAGTAGGGAGCAGAACAGGCAGATGTTCTGAAGTACACTGCTGAGGGAGCACTGCACTCTCAGTGAACACTGAGGCAGTGAGACAGGAGAGGTCTGCTATGCCATGTGGATCACCTCCAGTGCAGGTTATCAAAATTGCTCTGAAGCAACAGTGGCCAGCTTTGCAGCTGCACTTTAACCCGTTGAGCCACCAGGGAGGGCCCAATTTTCTTTTCTTATAGTGTCCTTCTCTAGTTTTGATATCAGGGTAAATTTGGCCTCACAAAATGACTCTGAAAATGATCTCTACAATGATATTTTTGGGATGTTTGAGATGAGATAGATTGGTGTTAGTTTTTATTTGTTTCTAGAATTCACCAGTGAAACTGTCTACTGAACTTTTGATTGTAGGGAGGATTTGATTACTGAATCAATCTCATTACTAATAACTAGTCCATTCTGATTGTCATGATTCAGTCTCGGTTGTATTTTTCTAGGAATTTACCCATTTTCTAGGTTGTCCAATTTGTAGTTGTACAATTTTTCTTAGTAGTCTCTTCTGATTATTTTTATTTCTTGCAATGTCTCCCTTCACTTTTTTGCTGGTGTGTCTAGCTAGATGTTTGCCTTTTGTTAATCTTAAAAAAATAAGGCTCTTAATTGCATTGATCTCTTGTATTTTTAGCTTCTATTTTATGTACTTCTGCCCAGGTTTCTGCTTTATTCTCCCTTCTATAAATTTTGGGTTTACATTGTTCTTCTCTCTCTACATTCTTGAGATGTAGAGTTAGGTTTGACATGTTTATTGCTCTTTAATGCAGGTATTTGTCATGAATTTCCCTCCTAGGAGTGTTTTTACTAGAAGTTTTGGTATGTTATATTTCTGTTTTTACTTATCTAAAGATATATTTTGAGTTTTCTTCTTTGATCCATTGGTGGCTCAGTTCCCTTTCATGGTTTTAGTTCAACATTTTGTATGGTCCCATTTTCTCAGCATATTAGTTACACTTAAGATTTTCTATTTTAGTGGTTTTCCAAAGTTTGATATATACATTTACAACTAGTCAAGTCTACTTTCAAATAATACCATACCACTTGCCTTATAATAACAGAATAATCCTAATTTCACCAGTGGTTCTGTATCTTTGCTATCACTCATTTCATTTGTATATAAGCCTGCACAAGCACACACACATGCATGCACAGAAGGTATATTCAGATGCCTACATAATCAAATACAAGCTATTACTTGTTAGATCAATTAAGAATATAAAAATAAGTTTTATTTTGATTTCACTTATTCCTTCTTTTGATGTTCTTCCTTTTTAAATGTTGATCTGCTTTGCTGCTTGACATAATTTTCCTCCTCCCTGAAGAATTTTCACTTTTTTTTCCTTTAAACATTTGAAAGATTTCATTTCATTCTCTCCTTGCTTACATGGCTTCTAAGGAGAAGCAGGATATAATACCTAGTTTGCCCTTCTATAGGTGGTGTCCTCCTCACTCTCCAAGTACTTTACAGGATTTTTTCTTTACTTTTGAAAATAATATGTTGAGGTTCTCCCTGGTGGTGCAAGGGGTTAAGGTGCAGCACTGTGAAGCTATCTGCAGCCATGAAGAAGGAATTTGATCCCCAGCCAGGGAGGTGACCCACATGGCGCAGCAGACCTCTCCTGTCTCACTCACTGCCCCCCTGCAGTGTATTCAGTAGAACCATCTGCTCTGCTTCCCACTCTGTCTCTGGTGAATCCTCTCACCTCCTGCGTCTCTGACCTGTATCAGCTCTTATATGTGTAAATAAATAAATCTTGAACAAATTTTATAAAAAAAATAAAAATGAAAATAATATGCTGCAGTATAGTTTTTTTTTTTGTTTGTTTGTTTGTTTGCGTTTATCCTTCTTGGTAAATTCTGAGCTTCCTGAATCTGTGTTTTGGTGTCTGCGCTATTGTTATTTATAGTAAGAAATACATATTTGGTCTTCCTCTCCATTTCTGATGCAGAGCTCCTGAAATCCTCTGAGTTTTCTTGAGTAATATGCCATAAAGACATCTTGATATTCGTAAGAATCCCTTTAAACAACACCTGAGTTTATAAAAAGGTGACTTAACAGATGAAAAAAAAAAAGAGGCTTTTTGGGAAAGACATAGAGGCTGGTTGCTAGGAGACCCATTCATGTGATTAGGGGCTTGGGACTTTCAGTTCCACTCTTCTGACTTCAGGGAGTAGGAGAGGGGTTGAGTTAATCACCAAAAACTAGTGATCTAGTTTTAAAGCTTATGTGTTGAAGCTCCCATAAAATCCCCTAAGGATTTTGGAAAGCTTGCAGGTTGCTGACACATGAGATCTTAGGAGAGCGGAAACGTGCTCAGTGGAAACATGGAAGCTCTGTCATCTTTCCCAATATCTTGCTCTGTGCATTTCTTCAATTTGGTTGTTTTTAAGTTCTATCCATTTATAATAAACAGTGTAATTTAGTAAGTACACTGTTTTCCGAATCACTCTGTTAATTAATTGAACCTGATCTTGGGATGTGTAGCTGATTAGTCATAAGCACAGGTGACATCCTGGATTTGCCATTAGCATCTGAAGTGGGGAAAGGCTCATTCTTGTTGAATGGAGCCCTTCATTTAAGCAATTGGAAGCTGTTTTTCAGGTAGATAGTACCAGCAGGGAATTAATTGCTTGGGGGTGGTGGTGGAAAAAACACACTGTGGATGTCTGACATTATTGTGGTGAAATTCTCAGTGTTATTATTTTTAAAGATTTATTTCTTTATGCATACAAGAGCTGGGATGCAGGCCAGAGGTGCAGTGGGGTGAGAAGATTCACCAAAGACAGAGTGGGGAGCAGAATAAGCAGATCTACTAAAGTACACGGCTGAGGGGAGCAGTGGGCGGGACAGGAGAGGTCTGCTGTGCCATGTCACCCCCTGGCTGGGATGGAACTTGGGCGACAGGGGCTGCGAGCAGCCTCACAGTGCTGTGCTTTAACTCCCTGCACCATCAGGGAGGCCCTAGACACTATTATTTAACGATATTTTTACTTCCTTTCTGTCTTCGGCATCCCCGTTACCTGTGTGTTCCACCTTTTGGCGTTGCTCCCCTTTGTTCAGCTTTCCCTCTCCCCGGCCCCTCTTTATTCTCTTTCCTTTTCAAATTTGGAGTTTACTGTTGAGAAATCCTTAAGCTCAGAGATTCTTCAGTCACTAATGTGTGCAGTCACTAATGTGCCCATCATTCTTTATTTCAGCTAATTTAAAAAATATCTAGCACTTATTTTTGCTTTCTTAGGATTGTCATTTCTCTATTTTTCTATTGCCTATCCTTGCATTTGTTCATTTGATCCATTAGAGTCCTTAGCATATTATCACAGTTGTTTTACATTCTTGGACTGATAGATAATTCTAACCTTCCTGCTGTGTCTGCTTCTGATGTTTGCTTTGTGTTTTGCACTCTTTGGTATGCTTTTTAATTTTTTGTCTTGACAGCCATACATTTTGTTGGGTAAAAGTAACTACTGTCACTAGATCTTGATTTATGTGGTAGTGAAGGGTGTGAAGGGTGGGGGGAGGAGAAGCATTCTACAACTAATTGAATCTTTTCTAGGGAGTCTGTGCCTGAACTGTGAATCTCACAAGTGTTTTTCAGTACTCTCATCTTTCGGTGGGAAAGAATGGCTAGCATGGGCAAGAGTTGGGTATTTCCCTTTCTCAGGCAAATTAGACTTTGATAATGTTAAGGAGCAATGGACTTGCTACTCAAAGTGTGTAGAGACCAATCCTATGACACCAGGCTTTGAGAAATGAGAGCAAGTTTATTGCATATCACTTGGCAAGATGGCTGGCTTAAATGCAAATCTGCCTCCCTAGATAAAAAAATGCATGAAGTCATATAAGTTTTAGGGAGGCTGAGAAAAAAGGCATAAAATTGTACTGGTTAAGGAGTGGGTTAAGAGCCAAGAACCATGGAGCTGGCTGAAGTTCATTGGCTAGTTACAGAGCGGATCATAAAAGGGAAAGAATGAGGAGGATTTCCCCCCAGATAACTGGAGTTCTGAACTTTTGTTGGTAGCTGTGAGCTTCATGGTGCTGCACTTTAACTCGTTGCACTACCAGGGAGGACCCCACTTTTATCATCTTAAGGTATGCTCCTTCTATCCCTAGAATTTCAAGTGCCTTCATCATAAATGGATGTTGGACTTTGTTGAAAGATTTTTCAGCATCTATTGATATGATCATGTGGTTTTCAATTTTCTATTTGTTGATGTGTGGATGACATGTATTGATTTTTGTATGTTGAACCATCCTTGTGCCCCTGGGATGAATCCCACTTGATCATGGTGTATTATCTCTTTGATGCATTGTTGGGTTCTGTAGGCAAGGAATTTGTTAGGATTTTTGCATCAGTGTTTATTAGAGAGGTTGGTCTATAGTTTTTTTTTTTTTTTGTGATGTCTTTGGTTTTGGTATTAGTATAATATTGGCTACATAGAATGGTACTACTCCTTTTTCTATTTTTTGAAAGAGCTTGTGTAGGATAGGTACTAATTCATTTTTGAATGTTTGGTAGAATTCATTTATGAAGCTGTCTGGTCCTGGGCTTATATTTTGGGGGAGTGATTTGATTACTGCTTCAATTTCATTACACATAATTGGTCTGTTTAGATGTTATATTTTTTCTTTGTCTAGCTTTGGATGTTTATGCTGTTTTAGGAATTTGTCCATCTCTTCTAGGTTGTTGAATTTGTTTATATGTAAGTGTTCATAGTAGTCTCTGATTATTCTTTTGATTTCATTAGAATCTGCTCTGCCTTCTCTTTCATTTATGATTCTATTAATCTGTGTTTTCTTTAGTTTTTACTTTGTGAGCCTGGCTAGAGGCTTGTCTATTTTTTCAAAGAACCAACTTATGGTTCCATTTATCTTTTGGATTAAAAAAATTAATTCATTTATTTCTCCTTTGATTTTTATTATTTCCTTTTTTCCTACTGGCTTTAGGACTTTTTTTTTGTTGTTGTGTTATTT
>NW_004567125.1:29218504-29223121 GCF_000260355.1 Condylura cristata | reverse complement strand
AATCGAACTCATGCGGAAGCGGCTTCAGATTCTCAGTGCTGTGCTTTAACCCGCTGCGCCACCAGGGAGGGCCATAAATAAATCTTTTAAAAAAGTGGTAATAGTTTTTAACAATGGCTGTGGTCACACCTGGAATACCCTTCAAGGGGTGACCAAGGAAAACTGTGTGAACCCAGTATGCCCTTCATGGGTTTTTGTCTTTGGTGGGTGCCAGTTTTGACCTCTATGAGGGAACTTCAAAACTTTCTGGGAGGTGCTCTTCATTGCGGCCATGTCTAGGTATGGGGTTCCCTTCCCGGCTCTCTTGGACAGCCTGCGCCACTAGCAGCCTCAAGGGGGAGACTAGTCAGTGACTGGGCGCCTCCCAGGTTGTCACAGGTTGGTCTGCTGTGGTTGCTGCAACTGGATGGATGGAAAGTTTGAAAAATATTTTTGGGTGGTGCCTGTGACTACCAGGGTCCACATGGACCTGCAGCTATGCCCAGATGTCCTTTCTGTGAATCCATGAGTGTGACTGTGTGTAATTGTTCTCACAGTTACAATTAGATTCACCTTCATTTATTCTATTTTGGCATTATTTTGCGTGATTTTGAGACTCTGGTTCCCTTTTCACAAACAGTACATTGGTTTGACTTACTCTAAGTATGTCAAAATAAGATATCACTTATAACTCATAATTAATATCAATTTATAACTCATAACTAGTAATTAGTTAATTTTACATGTAAGTTTGGCTAGGCCTTAAGATACTTGATTTGTGGTCAAACAGTAGTTTAGATGTTGGTGTATTTCAGATGTGATTAACTTTTAAATCAGCAGATTTTGAGTAAGATTATCCTCCAAAATGTGGGTGGGCCTCAGTGAGTCATTTGAAGGCCTTAAGGAAGAAAAGACTGAGGTGCCCTAAAGAAGAAATTCTGCCTTCAGAGGGCCTTTGGGCTGGAGTTGCAACACCAGCTATTCCCTTCCCCAGCCACCATTCAGTCCATTATAGGGGTCTTGGCAAAATACATGTTCATGGAACCATGCTACTTTATCCCCTCACATGTGTGAAGGGAAGGGAAGAGGGAAGTTTGAAAAGTTAAAGGAAAAGAAGCCACACCTTTCCTGATGTTGGGAACCTGGTGGCAACCCTCTAAGGAAGGCCCTGGGAAGCCATATTCTCTATGGGGGGCCTTGAATGGGCTTTTGGGGTCCAGAATCTGCCCCGCCTGGAGTTTTTTTTTTTTAAAAAGATTTATTTATTCATGCATACAGAACTGGATTACAGGCCAGTTACAGGCAGGGGGTGGTGACAGGATTCACCAGAGACAGAGTGGGGAGCAGAACTGGTGGATCTACTGAAATAACACTGCTGAGGAGAGCAGTGGGTGACACAGGTCTACTGCACCATGTGGGTCACCTCCCTGGCTGGGGATCAAACTCATGCTGCAGTGGTGGTGATAGCTTCATAGTGCTGACACTTAACCCCCTGTGCTACGAGGAAGGTCCACCCATTTTTTTTAAAAAAGATTTATTTATTTATGCATATAGAACAGGGTTACAGACCAGAGGTGCAGGGGGTGGTGAGAGGATTCACCAGATACAGAGTGGGGAGCAGAATAGACTGAGGAAGTGCACTGCTGAGGGGAGCAGTGGGCAGGTCAGGAGACGTCTGCCACGTGGATGGATCACGTCCCTGGCCAGGAATCTAACTCATGCTGAAGTGGCTTTAGTTTCTTAGACCTCTGCTTTTAATAGGCTGTGCCAACAGAGAGGGCCCTGGAGCATTTTATGCCAGTGATAAATGTGTGAAAATCTTCCTGAACACCCACATTTTAGTATTAAAGGGTATCTTTAATTTCTACCCAAGCTAGCCTCTCCACCGGGAAAAGTTTTCTAGTCTTTAACCATAGCGTGGGTGGCGGAGGGGTTGCGTGCCGAGTCCTGCACAGGGGTAAAGGGATACTGGGGCTGGCTGCGGAGTTGGAGTTCCTTGGGAACTCTAGAGGCGCCAACAGGCAAATTAAGCTGGGACGGAGAAGGAGGCAGCTCACTGTCAGCGAACCCTGAACTTGAGATGTTTTTGGGTGCCAGCCCACGTCCTTCAAGACAATAGCTATACAACCTGAACATACCTGATCTGCACACAGAGGCATCCCAGTTCTTCAACCTCGAGGTTGAACATCCTTGGGGGAGGTTCACTGAGATGTGCTCATCGACCCACCTAGATGGCCTCACACTGGCCCGGGAGTGCCCACATACCTGCACGTCCTCTCAGGGGTGAACGGACAACGCGCGCGGATGCTAGAGTAGGGCCGGGATCACCCTGCTGGTACCGCCAACCGCCTGGCATTCAACCTCGGCTGCCACCACCACGTACTTCTGGGTTTCGCTTGGGATCCGGAGAAAAACTACAAATGGCCGCCAGGTGGCGCAGACAACAGGCGCTAACGTCAGCGGGACGTTGGAAACCGGTAGCGCCTCTTACTGCCTAAGATCGGAGCTCTCCTCTAGGCGTCTGGGGTCCCGGAGAGTCGGACGCGGAATGTAAACCTGCAGTCATGGAAGTACTCGTGGGAACATCCACGAATTATTTTCTATTATCTTATTCGGAGAGGAGGTCTTTTTAAAGCACTAGACAAAGGCAGGAATCATTACGGAAATGATTACTAAACTGAACTTGTAAAATTTAAGCAAAATTTATCTTTGTGTATAATAATGACAAGCAAAATTAAAAAACAACAAACCTTTGTGAGGGAACATTCGTGCAACTATATGTCTGATAAGAATAGGATTTTTGGGCCCTCCCTGGTGGCACAGGGGTTAAGTCTTAGCACTAGGAAGCTATCCAGAACCACTCAGCATGAGCTGATCCCCAGCCAGGGAGCTGATCCACATGGCAAGCAAACCTCTCCACTCTCCCTGGCAGTTTCTCTCAGCAGTGTTTCCCACTCTGGTGAAACCACTCACCCCTCACATCTCTGGTCTGTACCCCAATTCTTATATGCATAAATAAATAACCCTTAAAAAATAGTGGTTTCAACATTACTGATTATAATAACAAAAATTGGGGGAAAATGATAGTTATTAAGAGAGGCAGAGTTAAATAAATTCCAGGACATCCACCTAATACAATATTGTAATTTTGTGTTTTTAAAATTTTTTTGCTTTTAAAGTGAAGTATATGTAGGGATTGACTTCCATGGTGTTCCTGATGATTAATGGTTATGAAAAGTAAACTGTAGCGCTTTCGTTGCTTAATAGCAAGAGTATATACATGTTTATCCTAAAAAACAAAATAAAACAAAACAAATCAGACAGACAAAGGAATCAGAATAACTAGAACACTTTTGAAAAACAAGAATAGTCACTTCCACTTTCAATTCTTATTATCTTAAAAGATCTATTTATTCATGCATACAAGAACTGGGGCACAGGCCAGAGGTGCAGAGGTGAGAGGACCAGAGACAGAGTGGGGAGCAGAAGAGGCAGACCTACTGAAATACACTGCTGAGGGGAGCAGTGGTCAAGGTAGGAGAGGTCTCCCGTGCCCTGTGGTCACCTCCCACATCGGGTGTCAAACTTACGCTGTAGTGGCTGCGGACAGCCTCACAGTGCTGTACTTCAACTCCTTGCACCACCAGGGAGGCCTCTCAGAGCTTATTATTTATCTAATAAAAGACCTTGTGAGTTTGGCAGAAGGATAGATTAATTGTGTTTATTAACAAATAGAGACCCACCAAATAGAAGAGAGATCCAAGCAAACTGCTTTTGACAAACGTGCAAAAGGAATTCACAGGAGGCCCCCCCCAGCCCGGGTCTCCCTTCCCAGTTGCTTTTTTTGGCTACCCAGGACCTTCTTCCTGTAGCAGCTGCACAGAGTGGCATCCCAGTCCTTCAACCTCGAGACCTCACGGTGTGTGTGTGTGTGTGTGTGTGTGTGTGGTGGGAGTGGGTTACTGACATGTGCTCACTGACCCACCTAGATGGCCTCACTCTGGATGCGGGAGTGCCCACCTACTTCCATGTCCGCTCGGGCCAATGGAGGACACGTGGATGCCAGCGTAGGGCCAGGATCATCCTGATGGCACTGCCAACTGCCTGGAATCCAACCTCGTTCTTGCTGCCTTGAACCTGTGGGTTTTGCTTGGTTTCTTCACATGCATGATTCAAGCAACTTGAGAGCCTCAACCTTAGCTCTGCCCCTCCCCCATTACTTCGGCTATGTGACCAGACTACTTGGGACTCTCCTAAATAGTGGTTGAAACAATGAAGGACTCGAGTCTGGTTGAAGGGCCGAGACCCTCATCACACAAAACAGGCACTAAAAATTCTGGGTGGTGCGGGCCCAACATATCACACTGTCCAACAAAATCTGAAAAGTGAGGGACGCTGAAGCTGGCTCCTCCTTTGTTTTGGATCTCTTTTTTTTTGTTTTGGCTACTCCTGTATTTGCAACCATTTTTGCATGTGGATGCATTCGATGAAGTAAAAATTGATTTTACATTTGGCTCTTCTAATAAAAGCAATTGGCATTACTGTAAAGTTAATATAGCAAAATAAGACAGTGATAATATATTGTGATAGCATGTTCCTGTCCAAACCAATAATTCAAGCTCCCTCATTCCACTATCT
>NW_004567125.1:29193751-29204815 GCF_000260355.1 Condylura cristata | reverse complement strand
TATGACCCAGCAATCCCACTCCTAAGTATCTGCCCAAAAGACACAAGAACACTGATTTTAAAGGACACCTGCACCCCCACCCCCATGTTTATTGCTGTTTTATTTACAACAGGAAAGGCATAGAATCAACCCAAATGCCCAAAGGTAGATGACTGGATTAAAAAGATGTGGTACATAAACACAATGGAGTATTACTCAGCAATCAAAAAACATAAACACAAGCCTTTTGCAGCAACATGGATGGAGCTGGAAGGGATCATGCTTAGTGAAATAAGTCAGAAAGAAAAAGAAAAATACTGGATGGTTTCACTCGTAGCATGTGCCAGAATTGTAAGACTTAAGCATCAGCAAGTGACAGTTGTTGGAATGGATGGGACAATCACTGTGGGCGAAGAGGCACTGAACCCAGAGACAAGACTGGTCTGGAGAATATGGGACAGCCTCGTAAACTATAGGAAGTTCCAAAATCAAGGATTCTGGAGACCACTCCACATACCTGCTCCACAAGAAGTTGCTGAATGGCTTTCTTGCTACCTGCCTCTCAGTTGGTCTGGGGATCTGAGCAGCCTGGTCTGCTGTAGTTCAGGAGAGCAGGTCCTCGCCCAGGAAAAGGACAGGGCTTGTAGGTTGACCATAGATCTGGGGTGTGCAGAGAGGGAGGACTTGGAGGGGTGGAGCAGGGGAGGGAGACATGGAGAGGGGTGGTGACTCGCTGTGGAATGGTGGTGGGAAGGCTGCACCTAAGGAAAACAGTTACTATACAAAGGTGGCTGATGATGTAAGAAAGAAAGAAAGAAAGAAAAAGAAAAGTCCTAAGTTTACGGTTGATCTTGGGGTTTAGGGTCAAGCTTTAATGACTATTTTAAGTTATATAACGTTTCCTAACTTAGTTGTCCACTTAATGTCCACATGAATGAGAAGATGATGGTTTATAACTAGCATTTCCTTCTCTGAATTAGATAAAGTTTTTGGGTTTAATTTTTATCAAATAACCACATGCACCTCTTGTTGCAGCTCAACACACTGGGAATCAAATAGAAATATCCAAATTCAAAAAGAAAAAGAAATAAGTGGAAATATGCAAAAGTTATAAAAATCCCATTATGCAAGGTTTTTACTCAGTTCTTTTTTTTAAATTTTATTTTATAACAGTTTATTTTACATTTTTTACATTTTTTTTATCTCAATTGTAGTCCCCGTGGGTTTCCCATCACCAAGTCACCCGTGTGCCATCACCATAACAGTTCTTTCTTTTTTAATTCTCTGGAATTGGCGCTTCCCAGCTTTCTCTGCATGATTTCCAGTGTGTTGAGCTGCAACAAAAGGTGTATGTGATTATTTGATAAAAATTAAACCCAAAAACGTCATCTAAAATTCAGAGAAGGAAATACTAGATAGGAATCATCCTCTTTACACTCATGTGGACATTAAGTGGTCAATTAAGTTAGGAAATGTTATATAACTTAAAATAGTCATTAAAGCTTGACCCTAAACCCCAAGATCAACCATGAACTTAGGACTTGAGGAAAGGTTAAAAATAATCATCCCAACAAACCAAAAAACTCGAGAAGGAATGGACAAAACTAAGCCAAATAAACTCTGGAAGTATGACTCTAGAATTGAAGCTACTAGACCAGGAACAGGGGAGCTGGGAGCAATGAAGGAGACACAAGGATACACGCGTCTACAGTAAAGGACTGTGGGTACTTGGGTGTTGGGGTTGGGGTGGGGGCATATATCAGAGGCTGAGTAAACATATTCTCCTAAATCATGTATAGTGTTATAAATGAGTTTTACCTTAATGAAAGAAAAAAAGAAAAGAGGTGCATGTGAATGACTCACTTAGCTTTGTCAATATGCAAAAATTAGAAGTAGTAGAAAGCACACAGTAAAAAACTCAAATCAATAAAACACACACAAGAGTGACTACTTGACATCATTTTTCTTAGGATTTGATTGAAAAAATTCTTTTGTCATAGTAACTAAGTGTGAAATAATAGACATTTACAAATCCTGATTGTTGATAATCACAACTTTGTGTTTCAGAGAGTCCATGAAGCTGTTGTGTAAATTTTACCATATCTGGGCCCTCCCTGGTAGTGCAAACAGGATGCAGCGCTACAAGCTGGTCATAGCCGCCTCAGTGCCAGTTTGATCCCCCGCCCCAGAGGTGACCCACATGATGCGGCAGACCTCTGCTGACCCGCCCGCTGCTCCCCTCAGCAGTGTCCTTCATCACTCTGCTTGTTCTGCTCCCTACCATGTCATTGGTGAAGCCTCTCACTGCCCCTGCACCTCTGGCTTGTACCCTAGTTCTTTATGAATAAATAAATAAATCTTAAATTTTTTTAAACATACCTGCAAAGTTTAAAACTTAGTTGTCTAGACAATAATCTTCTGTAGGAAACTTAGCAGACTAAATAAGAGTAAGTAAGTAAGTAAGTACCTCTGTTTTCACAGCAGAGGTAGAGTCCTCTTTTCATTTTGGCCAAAACACAGAAAAAGAAACATTTGTATGCATCCAGCTAGTCATGGTCACTTTAATTGCCTCTAGATAACTGCTTGAGAAAAGGCAAAACTTAGCAGCCCTAAGTCAATTGGAGGCACAGCCTGACCCACAGGACGGAGCTTTGCCTCTTTGCCTGTGAGGTCACCACACCCAGTTGATTTTCTGTTAGTTGCTCCGTGAGTATGGTTAGATACAGTGCTCCCCAGTTTTGATCAGGGTATCATAAAGTCTGGCTTGGGCAATAGATCTCACCTGGCTTGTCTACACTGTTGATAGACAGGTGGTAATTTATTAAGCCAATTCTCAGTTGTGTTTAACCTAACTGGGTACTAATTTATTTTTCTGAACATTTTACTTTTCTGTGCTAAAGCCTCTTTAAATGGACAGAAATTGTTCTCCTTTGTGTTTCCTTTCCTAGTGAAGTTAATTCTGAAAAAGTTGAGAGTTGTCTAATGTCTGCTTTTTAATATTTGAAGTCTGGGGGTTCCTGTACTGCCAGAAACACTTTGGTCAGCAAGATACTGATCCATCCTGATGTATTTCATGTTTATTACCCAGGAAGACCCAGAGAGAGAGGATGCAGAAGTTCCTGATGTCTGCTGAGATGTGCATTTTATCTCTGTAAGAGTTTGCATCACTGTCCTGTAGGGGTGCCTGTTTATATCATAGTTGGGACCACTTTATGGTTTCCTGAAAAATAAAAAGAAATTGACTTCAAAGGAATTTTTCTGTCTTCACCGCTGGTCAGAAGAAGCATTTTTACATCTTAGTCACCTGAAAGAGAAAGCTTACAACTAGAAAATGAATACTTGGCAGTTGTGGTTCCCATGAAAAATATGAAATCATGTTTGTTTTTTTTTTTAACATGGAAAACACACATGACATCTGAGAGGACACCTAGACTCTGTGAACCTTCCTGGGATACATGACCTCTCAGTCCAGGATTGTGGCATCACAAAAAGTGGCAAACAAAAGACCACGTGATTGTCTATCCCGATCATCACCCTCTGGTTCCTGCACACAGATGTAGCAGGGAACTTTAGAAGTGATGACCACAGCTTTCCCAGATTGCTGTGTTCCAGGAGAGGATAATTAAAATTAAGACAGGTAAAATGTTCCATGATCCTATGGCCCCCACCGGGTCTTGTCACCCTCTCACAGACACTAGTGTTACAGGTCTACAGAGAGATAGGCTAATGACATCTTTGCCTTAAAACCATGGAGGTTCTTGTGACATGCACTAAGCCATACACACAGCCATCTGGCAAGTTCCTTGTAAGTCCTCTGATTTTGAATCAGTGGGAAGGTGGGAGTCCTCGTCCATGAAAAGAGGCAAATTTGGTCTATGAAATTTTTTGGTATTCTAAGATTAGCCATCTAGTTCTTACAGTCCTATAGCTCAGAGGAGTGTTTCTTATGGGTAATAGGAAAAACATACAGAGTTGTCCTTTTATTTTGAGACCTATAAAACTTTTCCTGTATGAAATAATTCACTTTATGTTTCAATTTATTTCTCTGAAGAAAATGACCTTTGTTTACTTGCTGTGTCTGTTCTCAGGGTACATATATGCTACTACCTACTTACTTTGGAGTGAACTTTACTAATTTGTATTCAAACTTATATTGAGGGGGAATGATATGTTTTATTTTAATTTTTTTTTATTTTAAAAGATTTATTTGTGCATACAGAACTGGGGTACAGGCCAGAGGTGCAGGGGCGGTGAGAGGATTCACCAGGGACAGAGTGGGGAGCAGAACAGGCTGACTGATGAAGTACACTGCTGAGAGGAGCAGCTGGCAGGTCAGGAGAGGTCTGCTGCGCCGTGTGGGTCACCTCCGGGGCAGGTGGGGATTGAAGTCATGCGGCAGTGACTTACCTTCTCAGTGCAGTGCCTTAACCCACCCGGGGAGGGCCAGGAATGATATGTTTTAATTAATTCTGTTTTTCTGTTTTTATTTACATATTCAGTCTTGTTTTTTTCATCTTTCTAAGCAATTAGAAGGGTTATCTGTAAATTGTCATCTAGTAGCTTGAGAAATTTGAACAATAAATTAATAGTTAAAAGTTATTTTAGGAGGAAAGCGGGTAATTATTGCAAACATCATCTTATGAGAGTTCAACTTCATATTCTTCCTGTGAAATGTCTAATGGAAATTTCTCAGTAAGATCTCCCTTGGCCAGGTTTTAATTTCAGATGTTTCAAATTAATGGTGCTAGCATTTAAGCATATGTCTTATCTCTTCAGAAATTTCAAATTAGATACAGTGAAAAAAGAGGCTGCAATTATGTTAAAAAGAACCCACAAAATGATGACAATAATGATTTCTTCATTCCGGCTCAGGGGATTACCAGAACCTGGTAATATAGCTACCCGAACCTAGACAAGGATAAAGAGAATTTCTGCTAATGAATTTTCTGCACCCATTATTCATTTAAAATTTTCCTTTGGGCCCTTCCTGGTGGCGTAGCGGGTTAAAGCACAGCACTAAGAAGCTTGAGCCACTTCCGCATGAGTTCGATTCCCGCCTGCTCCGGAGGTGACCACATGGCGTGGCAGACCTCTCCTGACCCGCCCGCTGCTCCCCTCAGCAGTGTACTTCGTCGATCTGCCTGTTCTGCTCCCCGCTCTGTCTCTGGTGAATCCTCTCACCCTCCGCATCTCTGGCCTGTACCCCAGTTCTGTATGAATAAATAAATAAATCTTTAAAAAAAATAAAATTTCCTTTGGCCCTCCCTGGTGGTGCAACGGGTTGGGCGCAGCACTGCAGGCTGGCCGCAGCTGCTTTAGTGAGAGTTTGATCCCTGGGCCTGGAGGTGATACACACAGCGTGGCAGACTTCTCCTGTCTCACCCGCTGCTCCCCTCAGCAGTGTACTTTGTCAGTCAGTCTGTTCTGTTCCCCACTCTGTCTCTGGTGAATCTTCTCAACACCCCTGCACCTCTGGCCTGTGCTCCAGTTCTGTATGCATAAATAAATAAATCTTTTTAAAAAATTTATTCATACAGAACTGGGGTACAGGCCAGAGATGCGGAGGGTGAGAGAATTCACCAGGGACAGAGTGGGGAGCAGAACAAGCAGATCGACAAAGTACACTGCTGAGGGGAGCAGCGGGCGGGTCAGGAGAGGTCTGCCTCGCCATGTGGATCACCTCCGGGGCAGGCGGGGATCAAAGTCATGCAGCAGTGGCTTTAGCTTCTCAGTGCTGTGCCTTAACCCAGTGCACCACCGGGAGGGCCTAAATAAATAAATCTTAAAAAAAATTCTGTCTTCATTGATAAAGGACATACCAGTATACCAGAACTGATATAGTTAGTAGGAAAATTTTCAACAAAATGAACCTTGTCCCTTCAAAGTATAGCATATGTACCTATCATAAACAAATATAAACGAACAACCAAATTTCCTTATTACTAAACTGCAAAGAATATGATAATAAAAAAAGTGACCTGTTTAGCATGAAAATCAGACTTTGTTCTTATTTTATTATTGGGTTAATCTGGCAATACAGAACCTCTTTGACTCATGGTGGGGTTATTTCTCAATAAACCCACTGTAAGTAAAAAATATTGTGAGTGGTGTCCTTCATCGTCGCAACATCATGGTTTAGCCTGCCTGACCCCATTGTGTTTAGAACACTGACATTAGCCTTCTGTTAGGCAAAATTATCTAACACAAAATCTAGCTTATACCAAAGTGCTGGATTTCATGATTGAGCACTGTACACTGTAGAGCATGGGATTTATTCCCCTTATGAGTCTGTGTGACATCGGTCCCCCTCCACCCCCACCAAGAGGGGAAGTTTTTGCTAACCTGCAATGTTAAAAATCCAAAAGTCAAAGCTCAGTTCAATGCTGAGTATGCATTGCTTTTGGACAACATTAAAGTAAAAAAAAAAAATTATGATGAACCAGAAAAAAAACAAGTCCAGCCATTGTAAGTTGGGGATTATCTGTAGAGTCTTAAGCAGGACAGTTTGAAGTTCTGCTCCTCTGGGTTTTCCTGTTTCTTTCATTGCATAGTTCTCATTGTATACTTAGCACTTTATCAGGTTGTTGCAGATATAGAGCAATAAGACATCGTCCCTGCTCTTAAAAAACTAAAAACAGTAAAAATAAGGAAATCGCTCTAGAAGATATGGCATATTTTCATGTGGAGAAGAACTAGCTATTGTGAGATGCTGGGGTCAGCACATAGCCAGTCATGACGTGGGAAGTGGGAGGTGCAGGGTGATTTCCAGGAAGGTGTAAAGGTGGATGTTAGATAGAAGTCTGAGAAAGAACATACTGCCACACATTTTGACAATTTCATCAATGCCAATAGTGATGGTGAACCGTACTGATGAGGGTAGCAATATTCATGATAATTTTTCTTGTTTTTCTCCTCAGACTTTTACCACAAGATCCTTGTCCCTGCAGGATGAATAAAATCAACAAACTTTCCAATTTTATAGCCATTAGACTATCTTTTCCTCGGAAGTTGGCCCTGGGATCTCAGCCAGCACTGCCCTTCTGCTGTTCCATATCCTCCCATTCCTTCTTGGACACAGGCCCAAGCCCACTGGTCACTTGGCCCTGATCCACATAGGGATTCTGCTAATCTTGGGCTTCATGATCACTGACAGAGATTTTGGGGTGACATCAGATGTAGATCTGTCCTCTCTGTGTACAGGTCGATGCATGGCCTGTTCATTTGCAGCACTTGCTTGCTGAGTGTCCTCCAGGCCACTACCCTTAGCCCAGCAGCTCCGGTTTAGTGAAGTTCAAACATAAATCTTCAAAGCACAACCTCTGTTTTCTCCTCTTCTTGTGGGTCTTCAGTATGTGCATTAGTGCTCGCTTCTTAACCTCCACTGTTGCCATCCCCAATGTGACCTCAGACAGTCTTCTGTTTGTCACTGACTTCTGCTCTCTTCAGCCCATGAACTATCTCCTAAGGTATGTAGTGGTCACACTTGTGACATAGGGATGTGTCTCTCATTGGGCTCAGGCCTTCTTCAGTGGCGCATGGTGATTTTCCTCTACTGGCATAAGAGGCAGTTCCGACATCTTCAAAGCATCAGTCTTTCTCCGAAAGCTTCCCCAGAAAGAAGGCCCCCCCCAGACCATTGTACTGCTCATGATTTTGTTTGTGGTCATGTACATTTTGGACTGCACTATCGCCACTTCTCAGGACTGCTGTGGGCTAACACCCTAATTCATATGTGTGTCCAGATACTTGTGGGTAACTTCTATGCCACAACCAGTCCTTTGGTGCTAATCAGCACTGAGAAATGAATATACAAGGCCTTAAACTTCATGCGGGGAAGGACAGAAAGTGTTTAATTCTTTAGTAATAGATAACTTCTCTTAAGATGGGCTGAGAAATGGTGAAAACACTGCGCACATATGGAAACATGAAGTTGTGCTTGGCTAAATCTATTGACCTCGGCATCTACTTTCTTAAATATCTGGACAAATAAATCAAGATGACTTATTTGAAGCCTGACTTAGTCATATGGCCAGTGATCCCTGTGTTCAAATCTGTGAAAATTTTAGCATCAAAATCAACACACATAATGAAGGAGGATACTAGAAAAGGATATGGGCAGCCAGCTAGGAACAGGGTACCCTAAGCCCCAAGTACTTGTATTAGCCTGATGGAGAAACATTAGATTGGAGCCCCCTCCCCCAATCCAGTAACAAGAAGAATGTAAAGAATACCAATACAATAACACAATTTTAAAGCAGTCTTGACAAGATAGGCCAGGTAATATAGCAAGATCAGTAGGTCTTGGAAGCCGAGGAGACCTCTGTGGGTCCAGCCAAACAGCAAGAGACACAATGCAGACACCCAGCTGCCAATCCCCTCTCTTTGCTTATTATACTCATATAAACACCTGCTTCTCACCCCCTCAGCAGCTACCTACTTGGGACCCCTCTCTGTCAAAGGGCTTTCTTGTCCATATCCCTACCTATCAATGTCTCCTGTGTTTCTGTAACTTTGGTCTCAATGTTGAATTCTTTCTTCACAGAAGACAAGAACTAAGGGAGAGCCCTCCTGCCATCCTTGAACTTTGGCTCTGCTTCAAATCCCCTATTTTATAGCAGGTTAGAACACACTAATAAAATAATAGGCCATGAGTCCATAAATATATGACCAAGAAAACAGTGTCTCCCTTATGGTAGGAGACCAAGTGAAAATGATTGATTCAGTGGAAAAACCAGTGTTTACCAAGCCTGGTTAGTGAGAATTGGAAAGGACCGGGATATTGGCATAAGCATGGAACATGTCCAATAAAAAATCTGTTTGTTAGATTTTTCTGTGTGGGGACACTTGGAAGACATTCAAGTCAGCATCAGCAGTGGTGGGGTAGGTGGTCTCTTGCTCCCACTGTGGGCAACTCTGAGGAGATGCAGCATCTGGCTGCCTGTTTTTCAGGGCCTGGGTCTGTTCAGGAGGAGATTTTGGACAGACTTGGTTGATGTCATTTATGATCTTTAAGTCTATCAATCTCACAAAAAATGAGGGGAAAATGAACTTTCTCAGGACTGGATATAGTTGATGGAATTTGAAGTGGACTTAGATCAAATCAGTAACAATGTTAAGTTCTTGATTTGGTGTTTTGTGGGGTTACATATCAAAGGGTCCCTGTGTTGGGAAAAATACATGATAGTATTTTATGTGAAGAGGTAAGCGTGGTTCAGTGATAACTCGAGAATACAAGTGAAGAAGTCTTGGTACTTTGAACTGCTATTGCAAGTTTTCTAAAAATTTGAAATTATTCCAAAATATTTTTATAAATGACCATGTCAGTTCTATGCCAGAAAGCAGATCTGATCTCAAATTCTTATGATGGCAATGCCCTGGCTAAGCTTGATTGGCCTAGTTTGGGAAGCTAATTGCCATGTGCACAGTATATACACGCTGTATCTTGTTACAGATGATTTTGGGAGTCTGGGGAAAAAGGGAGATGTTTTAATTCCATTTGCTACAATAAGTCCCTTTATAATACTCTGAAGACAGATTGACCTTAAACACAAGCAGCACGCCAAGGAAAATCCACTGCTTCTTTTCACTCTCATAGGCAAGAGAAGAGAGCAATTCAGGCCTTCCTTCTCATTTTGCTTTGGCTGTGCTGCTTTGTATCTGATCCTGCATGTGAGTTCAGGGACCAGGTGGAGAGATGCAGGAATAGAGCACCGCTGGTTCCATTCCCAGCAGGTTTCTGTTTGGAAATTTTAATATCTTTTGGGACAGAAGGAGTGATAGGGAATTACCAACTCGTGGGGTGCTTGGAGATATAGGATAAAGAGATTTCCTCTTCAGCACTGCTGTAGAAAGGGGATCAAAGGAAATGAGGGCACCCCCATAAAAGTTAATAATCAAATATTTACACATGGAATGTCACATGAGGAAATCTACTACCTGAAGTTGAAACCATCTTGAAACACAGATGAAAAACTTTTTTCCTATTTATATAGTTTTTAACTTTCTTACATCAGTGTTTGTTTTTGTACACTGATTTCTCTCCTCAAGTGTAGTCCCCATAATTCTCCTACGACCACAGAAGTTGTGAGCCATCACCTCTCCTGTTTGTCTTCCCTCCCTTGCAGTGGTCCTCAGATCTGCCTGCAAGCGATGTCTTTTTCCTGGTTTTTTGTTTTGTTGATGAAAAACTTTTAAATGCATATTATCAGTGTGGAATGATAGCTGGAACAAAGTAGAAATAGATAATAAAGTTCTGCAAGGGAAATTCATAGCAAATTAGAAAGCAGCAGATTCCTGGAAGGCCTACCTTTTGTTTTTAACCAAGGAGAGAAAGTAAAATTGAATGTATGTCAAGCATGAACAAGACAAATGCAGAACATTCCCAGAAATTCAAAACAAGCAACTGCAGACAAGGAGTGGAAAACATTTGTGGTATTGGTATAAATAAATAAAATAGCAACTTAAAATAATGTTTTGAGTTCTAATGCAGCTACCTTCAAGGCCTCATTAAGATGTAATTTTGTAAAATTAACCTAGAGGAAATAAGTGAGAAAATAAAGGAAATAATGGGAAAATGAAAATTTTGCCTTGCCAATAAATTCTGTCCTCAGGTGCAGAAGCTCTCGCCTCCCGAGGGAGGAACCCTACATCATCCTGACATCTAGTAAGTGTGCGGGGTTACCTTAGGTGGTCCTGAAGGAACAATCCTCTTTGCTCCCGGCCTTAAATACCTGTGCCACCAGCGCAGTGAGCTCAGCCAGGCAGCTCCAAGTTCACAGTTGAGCAGTTGAGTGGCGCCCTCTACTGGAATTCTTCTAAATTGCTGAACTTCAGTGTTCAGAAGTGGGCGGTAACCTTTTCATCCTAATAAGTAATGTTAAGCAAACTGAAAATTCAACAGCTCTTCTTAGATCAATAAGAGAGGTTAGTGCTGCTGCTGGTGGGAATGCAAACTAGTACAACCACTATGGAAAACTGTTTGGAGGTTCCTCAAACTGCTAAAAATGGAGCTTCCAAGTGACCCAGCAATCCCACTCCTGGGTATCTACCCAAAAGACACAAAAACACTGATTGAAAAAGATACCT
>NW_004567125.1:29174043-29192481 GCF_000260355.1 Condylura cristata | reverse complement strand
ATGAGTTCGATTCCCGCCTGCCGCCTGCCCCGGAGGAGACCACATGGCGAGCCAGACCTCTCCTGACCCGCCCGCTGCTCCCCTCAGCAGTGTACCTCGTCAATCTGCCTGTTCTGCTCCCCACTCTGTCTCTGATGAAGCCTCTCACCGTCCCTGAGCCTCTGGCCTGTATACACATTTAAGGTTAGTCAAGTGACTACATAATTGAATACAATAACTAAGAATTGGGTTATTTAACTGAGACCTGATGATGCCAATTTTTATGGAAAATAATTCTTCACGATAACATAATTTTGATTTTATGAAGAAACGCCTGATTTTATTCAGCTGTATGGGTGTGATTATTGGACTAGTGTTAATGTTCTAAGAGGAGTGCACAGCATTCTGGGCAGTGATGCAAAGAGGGCTTGCAGATATTTGAATCTATTGTAAATGCAACTGCTGGGATCACATAACTAGGCCGCATTGTTTAGCTTTGGACTCTAGGAAAATGTGTTAATCAGGACTCACCAAGTGGTGTCCATGGACCACAGTCTACTGCCTGTGGTCAGTGCTATCGGGAAGCTGTTGTGTCCATTTGTTCACGTATTACCTGTGCCTCTTCATATTATCCAGCACAGCTGTGTGTTTGCAACAGAAATCGCATGGCCAGAAAACCCAAACAGTATTTGCTATCAGACCCTTGAGGTGAAGTTTGCCAATTACTATACATCCTTTCTTGTGCCAGGAAAAAGTGTGAAAGCCAATGAAATGGGCCAAAGAACACGGAGGACCTTTCAAATAGACTGGATTTTTTTTTTTTTTTACTTTTTTTAGCATACCCTTCTGGGTTATCTTAAAAAGAAAAAGATACTGTGTTTTTTCCTTCTTTCATAAATTTTGCTTTATAGATAAAATAATCTTTATTGAACACTGCATTTTGAACGGTTTAATTTTCCATCTCTGAATTTTATCTCAAGATCTTTTGCCTGTTTTATACAAACTGTTTCTTCTGACATCTCTCTCCTTGACATGAAGTTGGCCGCTTCTTCCCGAAGAATTGCAACATCTCCCTCTTATATGAATCTGCACCCCAATTTATCCTCTTGTAATGACACCTATAGGAGTGAGGTAGAGCCCATTTGATGACCTTGTATAACCTTGATTACCTCTTTACAAATCCTTACTTTCAAATAGAATCACATTCTGAAGTACTGGGGACTGGGACTTCAACATACAAGTTGTGGGGAAAGGGAGTCGCATTCCACCCCCAAACAGGGGTGCAGAGGACATTTCTATAATCAGAACCAAAGAATACTCACAAAGAGTTTGAAAGGGAGGAAACATGAGCCCCTATAGAAAGGGACAGTAGCAAAATCCACTTTCTGTTTGTCAACTTATACGGTAGGTCAACACTACTGACCACTACGAAATTTCACCTCTTTCTTTCAGACTGATTCCCTGACCTACGCTGAGTAGAGGGGGAAATAAACTCTCAAAAGGAACAATTACGTTCTTGGGTTTATAAAAATAACCATAACACAGTCATTATGCATGAAATAAAATGGAAGCAAAATGAACACAGACGAGTTCTTTTGTAGCTGAAATTTCAAGTGTCTCTACTAGCACTTCTGAGCCTGGGTGTATGGCTTGCTGTTTGAATTATTTAGCATTTTTGCAAATCAGTCCATTTTGAATTATAAGAATCATCTCTGTGCTGTTATGAATATATACTTTTTTTGAAAATAAAGATCGCTTAGGAGATTATCAAAGTACATACAACATCTACATTTTTGGAATTAAATTTTACTTTTCTCAGATGTTTCTGAGGTTGTAGGTTGTTAAACCTGTGTTTCAGCATATGGAAAATTTGTGTTTCCAATCTAAACTGATTTATAGGATTTTTATACTTTAGTAACACATTTTTTTTCACTGAGGCCCTGTAACAAGATATACCCTGGACCTGCAGCTTAGGGTATTTCAAAATTCCCTTACAATTCAGAGAAAACTTCTGTCTTATCATCAATTACTTTATTCTATTCTTGCAATAGTCTAAAGCACCATAATCATTTAGCCGCTTTGGTCCAGAGTAACATTTATTTTTCATGTATTTATAAAACACAGCATTTAGAGTAAAAACTACAGACAATGCAGTCAGACTTAGAGAAAATTAAGCGATCTAACACATTTGTAAATTTTATATTTTTCCAAATGAAAGTAACATTTCATTTTAATATTTATGACAGAGAAGAAGAATGAGAAGTAGGTGCTGTTTTCATGCCACCGAGAGGGAACTGTGGCATATATCACAGTGTCCTTGGGGACATGATTAGATAGAATTCTGCTGAAAGAGGCATATGTTAAAAGTGTCTTCCTGTGTATTTCATTTAAAAGTTGTTTCCTAGGCTATGTTGTTGATTTGGCTGACTTGGGAACCCATATTTTTTCCCCTAGATTTTGTGGCTCAAGTAGACAGCCATTTCTCTTTGAAAACTTAGAAAGCAAATTTTTCTTTCATATGCATTATGATAAAGGCATAGGGTGGTTTAAGTCTGCTTCTTTCTTATGCAAAGAACCTATTCCAAATTATCCTTCCTCCCGAATTTCCAGCTTCCTTTAGTCACTTTGAACATAAATACAATAAAATGCATCTCCCTTTACATGTGAGTCCATAGGTTAAAAAACAAACAAAACTGTAAAATTCCAAAGGAAGAAGCAAGCAGAAACAAACAGAATAAATGTGAAATACAGTTCCTTAGAGGCCGGTTGTAAAAAAAGAAATGCTGGAGGGACGGAAATCAAAAGCAATTTCAATTGTATGGAAAGGAGACGCTGTGAACATTTTCCCTACACTTCAGTTTCTGAGGGGCCTAACAGCTTAACTAGCAGAAACATCACCTGCAGCTTCCTCACATAAACACAGTTAAAATAAGGGAACTTAGACCTGTCATTCTCTCTCTATACATTTTCCTATAGACTTTGGAAATGAAACATTTTACATGTTTCCAAACTCTGTAAGAGAGATCTGTGAGGCTTGGTTTTGCTTCTCCACCCCAGCTTCACTGAGGTGTAGTTGACAAAATAGTGTGTAATTTTAAGGTATGTTTTCATTCGACACACCTAGAGATGGCAAAATCATTACCACCATAGCATTAACAACAACTGCACCAATCACACAATTTCCATTTCTTGCTAGAGGTGAGAACATTTAAGATCCGACGTCCCCCGTGCAGACTCGTATCCCTGCTGTGCGGGCGCAGCATTAAGCAACTAAAGCCACTTCCGCCTGAGTTAGATTCCTGCCCGGGAGGAGATCCACATGGCCTGGCAGACCTCAAATCTCAGCCTCCACTCTGTTCCCAGGAGACATGTTTGGGAGGCTTGACTAGATAAGGGAATCAGTAAGTTTGCCATGGAAACTGGGCCATAGGACCTGGCCATCATGATCAGAAAAACCAGCCCACTCCAGGAACGCAGAAGCAGAGACCAGGACAAATTCTATGTCAAAGGCCAGCACCTGAGACCTGACATCCAAGCAGGTAATGGGTGCACACTGGTGCCCCAAGTTAAAAAACCTGTGAAGATAGTATAGATGAGACCCTCGAATGCTTCCTCCAGTGCAGACTCTCTTGTCGTGCCCCCTGTTCCCTTGAAGAGGGATGGAGGATAGGAACATAAAGGTTGGAAGGGATGCCCCAGGTCAGAAACCTTTTCACACAAGGAGGTGGGGGTAGAAGGGATCAGCAGCCACTAATCAAGTAAAGGCCCAAGATCAGGAGGCACAACACCAGACAGGTGCCAGACTGTTGCAGAGAGTGTCACCTGAGGATGAAGATACAAGGATTAAGGAACAAACGACACTCATGAAGATGAGCCCTTCCCTGGGGAAGGAAAATGATCAAACTGAGCACTGCTCCACAGAGGGGCAGTAGAACTTCTGCCCACCTGTGACCATGAAGGTACTTCTTTCCACCAGCAGACCAGCAGCTTCCTCACTGACCTCCCTTAGGGGAGGCCGCTCTCCTCAAGGCCATCTGCCTGTGACCATGTAGGCCTCTCTCAGCAAGCCCGTCTCTTTCAGAGCAGCTCTTCCTGCTCACTGTGTCTACAAGTGTCCTTTATTTTTCTGTCCCTTTTCCTAATAAACCTGTTCTTTTAAATATAACTAATATCTCTGAGATTCATGGGATAGCTCACTGTGTGCCGCTGAAAGGGGAGCTCTGGAGAAACCTTTCCCAGAATGAACCCAAGCACCCCACTCTCCAAACCTACTGACTCCAAAAACAACATCACAGAGTATTTCTGTTCTCCACTCTGTTTTGATGAATTCTCTCATCCCTGTGCCTCCAGCTTCACCCCAATATTACACCACCACTGTCTATTTCCAGGAGAGCTACCAGGTTTTCACAATGAATATTAGAGAATACACTCTCTTGTCTTTGGCAGATGCGTGTATGGGGAAAGAACCATTTTGAAATATGACAGAACATTCTGTTCTTTGCTCCTACTGGGGAAATTATTATTATTTTTTAATAGTTTATTTTTACATCATTTTGTACATTTTAAAAAATCTCAGTTGTAATCCCCGTGTGTTTCCCATCACCAAGTCACCCATGTGCCATCACCATAGTCCAGTGCATTTCCCTCCCCCCATTGTTTTTGATCCCATTCCCCGCTCCATCCCAATAAAATGTCTCTGGTATATGGCTATTCATTATTCTTACTGTTTTCTCGCCTGGTCCATTATCCTCCTGCTATGAGTGAAACCATCCAGTATTTTTCTTTTTCTTTCTGGCTTATCTCACTAAGCATAATCCCTTCCAGCTCCATCCATGTTGCTGCAAAAGACATGTGTTTCTTTTTTTTTTTTGGTTGCTGAGTAATATTCCATTGTGTATATGTACCACATCTTTTAAATCCAGTCATCTACTTTTGGGCATTTGGGCTGCTTCCGTGTTTTTCCAATTGTAAATAAAGCAGCAATAAACATGGGGTGCAGGTATCTTTTTCAATCAGTGTTTTTGTGTCTTTTGGGTGATACCTAGGAGTGGAATTACTGGGTCGTAGGGAAGCTCCATGTTTAGCAGTTTGAGGGACCTCCAAACTGTTTTCCATAGTGGTTGTACTAATTTTCATTCCCACCAGCAGTGCAGGAGAGTTCTTTTTTCTCCGCATCCTCGCCAACATTTGTTGTTGCTAGTTGTTTGAAGATGTGCCATTCTCACTGGGGTGAGGTGGTATCTCATTGGGGAAATTATTTAATGAGACCTTAACCAGCCTGGAGTTTTTATCATACCTAACTGACCTGGTGGAAGGGGAACACTCAATTCAGGTGAGTCCAGCTTCCCTGTGGAAGGAAGGTACCCAGCTCCATCCTACCCCATCTAAATGGGGGAAGCAGCCTTCACAGTCAAGATACTACGGGGAAACCCCCTGGGGAAAAGGAGGTGACCCAATTTGAGAGTTCTTACCTGCCTGTGTTAGAATACAGGACAAGAACCTAAAGCACATATATACCAGGATTGAGAAAAGGAGAAAAATGAGTAAGAGAGAAAAAATTATTGGCTGGCACATGGCGGGCTGCCATCCTTCCTGCTAGCAGATAGCGTCAGCTGAGCAGAGACCAAGCTGCACATGGAAAATGAATGAAGAGAGTGCCCCACAAATTTTAGTCTTTTTGAGGTCAACCTGGTGGCTCTGCTCTGTCCTTAATTCCCAAAGGCCGCTGTCCAAGGAGTGGGGGGATGAGGAGTCCAGAAAACTCCTTTTATCATGGAGTTGACTGTAAGCACCATTAACTGTCTGGGTGGGTGCTCCTCATGGTGCAATCCCCAGAGGGGAGAGGAGCCAGGGTCCCTGTCCCAGCTAAGAAAGTGTGGAGCCAAGCAGTGAAGGGAAGCTAACGAGGATTTGAGAGAGAGGCCTGGGGGAGGCAGGTGGAGTAGAGACATGTGAAGGAGCCACGCTTGCTTCTCAGACTTGGACCTGTACTGGGGACATGGGGGACATGGAAGGAAACTCTTGAGACAGAGATGTGGGTGAGAGACCCATGGGGGAGGCTGACAATGGCAGCCTTTATCTTGACTTGGGTTTTGATTTCCGTCTTTTCCTCCCAGACTTGCCTGGCCCCTTTTGCCCCTTTTCTGTGGTTTCCCACACAAGATGGCTTAGACTCATGGCAAGCTTTTGGGCCTAGTGGTCCTGCTTTAGGCCAACCCCATTTGGCTGGGAATTTACCCTTGAGGGGATGAGTAACCTGGGGTGATTGATTTGGAAACAACATCAAAAAATTTATTTATTTATGCATACAAGAACTGTGGTACAGGCCAGAGGTGTGGGGGATGAGAGGATTTGTTACAGGGTAGCCCAGAGTGGACTGGGCCACCTGTCTGTGGGGCCTCACCCGTGCTCACAACTGCAGGTACACACAAAAGGGTAAATAACGGGTTTATTTACAAAAGGGGAAAGGAATACGAAACAACACAGGGAAAGAGAGTGGGATACAAAGTAAGTGGAATACCTTATGGCTAGGCTGACGGAACACACCAAGTCACTCAGTCCGGAGAGCTGCTTCCTAAGCGAGCCAGTGAGAGACAGCGCCAGGGGCAATCGCACCCTATTTATCCCCCCAAATGTCCCAGAATTCCGGCTAGCTCCACCCTGGGGTCCTGCAGTTCTCTCCCTGGTACTGCTGGGAGTTGTAGTTTCTAATCACTGGAGTAATGTGTAGGGTCCTGAAAGCTGGAGTAGGAGGTGGAGTCCATAAGACTCTGCAGAGTTCTTTTAGGACATCCTTCCCCTTAACAGATTCACCAGAGCCAGAGTGGGGAGCAGAATAATGAGATTGATGAAGTACACTGCTGAGGGGAGCAGTGGGTGGGCCAGGAGAGGTCTGCTGTACCATGTGGGTCGCCTCCCTGGTGGGTGATGGAAGCGGCTGCAGAGAGCTTCATAGTGCTGCACTTCAAGCCACCGGGGAGGCCAAGGAAACTACATTCTCTCTGTTCTCTCTGTTGCACACTAACGTTCTTTTCTACTGAAGGGCTTAAACACTAAGAGTAAGTTTTTTTCTTCATGTGGTAGGTGGCAGAATGTCTTTAGAGCATGCAAAGTTTGGAGGTTTTGGAGCATCCCTCTGAAGGGAAGAGTTAAAAATCAGGCTTTTACTCCCTCTCACCATTAGCATCTATGACTGGCACCTGCAGTCTTGCAAGGGCTCCTGTAATTGTGGACACCTGGGCTCAGAGAGCACAGGGCATGCGCATATGTAAATGGCACCTGGGGGGAGGGGTCATGGGGCAGAGTCACTGTGAGGCAAGAGACAGAGAGGAGACAGAAATATTGAGAGAAAGCTGGTCTGTGTCCCCATTCAGCATTAAAGAACTGTAAAAATCTACGGAAGGCTCCAAGATTATCATTTCATCTTGTGAGAACAGACAATGAACATACTCCACCTAGGATGATTGTGAAACACCTTCATTCTGCCTACTAACAATTGCTCCTATGTAAATACATACGCTGACCAGAAGAATTGTCATGAGGCCACACAGTGCTCCTCTTCCCCACACCTTGGAACTGCACTGGCAAAGAGCTACCTTCAACAGTTTGTTTTATTCAGTACAAGTTCTTTTATTCATGCCTGGCTAGCAAGAAAAGTTAGAGGATCTACCGAAAGCAAAATAAACCATTTGAAGAGACAGAAAGCACCAGAACCAGGCCCAGGTATGGCAAGGAGGTTGGAGCTACCAGAACTGGATTTAAACCACTCTGATGAATGTATCTTCCAGGACCTCTGGCATGTCCAGAGAGACCAGTCATGGAGACACTAGTGTAACAGGGTGAGCTCTAGGAAAAGGGGAAGTTCCAGGTTCCCTGCCCCACCCAGAAGGAGGGTGGATCTGAGCAGAGAAAAAGGAGAGAAGAGAAGAGAAGGATGGAGAACAAGACGGAGATCTGAGGAAGCCACATGGAGCAGCAAGCCTGTGAGGAAGAAGCCGTGCTTGTTTCCTGACCCTGGACTGGTTAAGGCAGATGTGGGTGAGATACCTGTAGGGAGGTGACTATGGCAGTGTTTATATTGATTTTGATTTTGCTCTTTTGCTCTCAGATTTGTCTGGCCATTTCTGACCCTTTTCCATGGGTCCCGGCCAGAAGGTGATTTAGTCCTATAGCGGTTTTCAGGCCTTGCTTTGGGCCAATCCCTTTTGGGTGGACTTTTGCCCACGAGGGGATGGGTAACTTCAGGTGTTTGATTTAGAAGTTCTATTCTTTGTGTTCTGTATTGTATATTCACTGTATTAAAGTCCCTTTTCATTAAAGTTTTATATGTTTTGTCTTGTTGCGGCGGATGGCAGAACCCACTTAGAGCAGGCAGGTTTTGGGGCTTCAGGGGTGTCTCTCTCCCCGTGTCCTATAACAGGTTTTGTTCTCTAACAGAATTGGGGTGTCCTATAACACTAGGAAGACAAAGCACAGGTAAGCTCCCCCAACCCTGTTCCTGGAGCCACTCTGCACCCTCCTGCTCAAACGGGGCTTACTCTCTGCACCCCAAAGTGGGGCTGACAGTGATGACTGCCAACTCTCTGAGCGGAGCTTTCTCTTCTTGCATGTTGTACAGTGTCAAATATGCTGTCACTCAGGAAACAATACACTTTAAGATAAAGTATATTAGACAATACCACCAAAGGCTATATTGAAGTTGATGAGGCCCCAGGGTATTGAGGGGTCCTGCAGTTCCTGACTCTCTGTAGGAAAGAAGTTGTGTGGGAGTCAGAGTAGGTGAGTTAGAAATGAATCTGTATTGTGGGTGGTAGTACACAATCGAGAAAGAGATTTTGGGCAAATTCCAAGGGAGGAATTTGTGCCTTAAGTCTTGAGGCTGCTGATATATATATTTTTAGTTGAGGGGGCAGGGTTTTAAAGAGGGATGAGGTTTGGCCAAAGGCATAACAAAAGGGGCAGGAATTTATACATGAGAATAAGATTTGGCCAGTTCATTTAACAAAAGGGGCTGGGATGTACAAATTGGAGCAAAAAGATTTGGCCAGTTTGCTTTACAAAAGAGGTAGGAATTTACAAGTAAGGCTAATAAGATTTGGCCAGTTTGTTTGACAAGAACCACCAGGCCCTAACCTCTTATTAGATAAGATAGAAGCCTTTTCATTTTATTTTTAAAAAGATTTATTTATTTATGCACACAGAACTGGGGTATAGGCCAGAGGTGCTGAGGGTGGTGAGAAGATTCACCAGACACAGAGTGGGGAGCAGAACAGGCAGATCAACGAAGTACAATGCTGAGGGGTTTAGCAGGCGAGACAAGAGAGGTCTGCCACACCATGTGAGTCAGCTCTTGGGCTGGGGATTTAATTCACATTGAAGCGGCTGCGGTTAGCTTGTGGTGCTGCATCCTAACCAATTGTGCCACCAGGGAGGGCCTAAAGATTTATTTATGCACACAAGAACTGGGGTGTAATCCAGAGTTATGAAGGCAGGGGTGAGAGGATTCACCAGAGACAGAGTGGGAAGCAGAACAGGTAGATCTACTGAAATACACTGCTGAGGGGAACAGTGGGTGAGGCAGAAGAGGTCTGCTGCACCATGTGGGTCACCTCCCTGCCTGGGGATTGAACCTGTGCTTCAGTAACTGCTTTGGAAGCTTTATAGTGCTGAGACTTTACCCCTTGTGCACCAAAAAGGCCAAGATAGAAGTTTTTTTTTTTTAAGATTTATTTATTTATTCATACAGAACTGGGGTACAGGCAGAGATGTGGAGGGTGAGAGGATTCACCAGAGAGAGAGACCGGGGAGCAGAACAGGCAGATCAACAAGTACACTGCTGAGGGGAGCAGTGTGTGGGTTAGAGAGGTCTGCCGCGCCATGTGGTCACCTCCGGGGCAGGCGGGCATCAAACTCATGCGGAAGTGGGTTTAGCTTCTTAGTGCTGTGCTTTAACCTGCTGCGCCACCAGGGAGGGCCCCAAGATAGAAGTTTTTACAACTAATGGGCACCCAATGTGAGATAAACTAACTGGATTTGAGTTAGGTTGGCTTTGGAATGTACAGAGCTGGTTTTTAGAAATGCTAGATGGGGGGATGTGGAAGTGGGTTGCAGCCACTGTGCTAAATTCCTGCTCTATCTCATGCTCCCCCCGGCCAAAGATTTTAGCCCCTTCCATAATGGTAAGGGGTTGACGAAGGCCTAAAAGATCAGCTTTCTGTATGTAGCTTTTTTCCTTCAGGGAGGGGCAGGTGACCCTGCTTAACATAGGAACTGAAAATCTCTGCCTGCCTCATGTAAAGGGCTACAGAGACAGGCTGCACTCCCTGTATTAACATCATTTTTACATGGAATTGTTGCAGTCTAGAGGAAATGAATTTAATGAGATTGAGAATACATGGCCCAAAATGACACATAGAATAATTTATCTCAACTAGGGGTGAAAGCTAAGACAACCATTCTGAGAACCATGCCTGCAGACCTAGAATTCCCTGTTCATTATGATAAATCATATCTTCTAGCTGGGACAAGTCATCTTCAACGGTTTTAATTATACCTTGGAAGGTCAGTCTACGAGCCGTGCCCCTCGCAAGTTGGCATTATCCTTTCAACCTGATAGGAAGTCTACTGCTAATCGGGATTTGTTGTGCAACCATCCCAGCCCGGGTAGGTTCATTGTCTATCTGGGCAGACAGAAAGGATTTTGGAGCCTCCAGTGTTTCTCACATGCCTTTAGTGCTGAATCAGGGGACCAGACAGGCAGAGAGGCAACAACTGAGACTCTTAGCCTCAGAGTGACACTGCTATGAACTACAGAGCTGAGGAGCCCCTTCTAGCCAGCCTCTCCTCGGCCCAGGTGTCTGCATTCACCTGTGTGCATACCTTCACTGCCTGGCTTCTCTGCCCAGGTGTCTGTAGTTACAGGTGCATATGTCCCGTGCACATGCTTGCAAGCACTTTTTGCATTAATATGCTACCACGTGTGGGTAATGCAACCCAGGAGGGCAGCAAGGCTGCAGGTGGTCGCATAGAAACTGGTGGTGGGAGGTGAAAAGGTGCCTGAGTACCCCATGTTCCTTATAGCATGGCATCTGAATTGATTTAGTTCCTCAATTTCAGTTGAATGGCATGAGTCATTTTTCTTGTAGCACTTACTGTCTCTTCTAATATACAAGTGAGTCCCCAAATGCTATGTTCTTTTCTTGTACCAACATGTGAGGGTATAGACACACTATTACAAGCCCATTGCCTCTCTTCCAGCACTTTAGTTAATCTGAGTCTGAAGGTTGTGGACCAATAATTACTGTGTCATGGCAGCCTGGCCCTTTGGACTTGCCTGGATTCCAACATCCCTAGGATTTTTTGAGGACCTGGCAGGTATTGCAACCTGAATAGTCAGAGTAAGTTATCCGATACCCCTGCATCAGTAATGTCTGGGTGATAACTGATGGCCCATCCATTAAAGAAGAATGAAAGATTGGGATCTCTCGGCTGCCATCCAGAGCAAGTGTTTCCATACTGGTGTAATTAGGTGTAAACATGGAGTAATCTGGGTAGATTTCAAGGAAGTTGGGGACTTGAGGAGGAAGCATATGAAGTGTTGAAATTTCCCCACAGCTAGAAGTAATTGGTATAGTATAAGCAGTTAAAAGTATTGAAAAAAGATTGCTGGATATCTTCTCCAGGGATTTTGGAGTTCCAGTTGCCTGAGTGCTTACAGCAGAAATAGACATGGAATAGTATTGACATTTTTTGAATGGGTGTTTATTGTGGACTGGAAAGAGCTGTGTAAAGAGGATTCTAGGATTTTATGATCCTTCTGAAATAAACTGCAGACTGTTTCTCAGGGCTGGAGGCGGTCCAAGACACTGTTCTGAGAAGGAGCATTCATAGTAAAGAGCATTTTAATTTCCATGTTGTTCAAACATGTAGTCTGCATGTCTGAGAAACCAGTTTGTCCCTTACTAAGTATGGGAAGAGATATGAAAAATAAAAACTTCATTTTGTTACTTACCTAGTGGGTAGTTTTTGTTTTTGAAGACTCAGGTCCTCTAGTTGGGCAACCAGGTACATGGCAGGTGGGGGCAGAAGGGTAGGGGAGCAGGGAGGCTGGCAGCAGCCAGCCCCTCAGTGAAACTTTACTCTTTCTCTGGTGTTCTCTCGTGGTCTTGCCTCTTCTATAGTCACTCATGCTCTCATAGCTGTCCTCCATCTCTAAGTGGTGCCGCCCTTATAGCCAGGCATCTAGGCTCAGGTGTGCGCACTTACACACCCACGCATCCATGCTCCAGGTGTCCACAGTCAGGTGTACATGACCCACACCCATTGGGCAACTTCTGTTTCAACATGACCAAGGCTATCAATTCAAAATTTAATAATCTTACCTGCGACATCAGTGGCTCCTCAGTAGTGATGGGAACTGATTTGGGAGCTGACCGAAGACTTGGGCATTGTCATTGTTCAGAGGTGGCCATCAACGCCTGGGGATCCTCCTGCTCTTTTCAGAGCCTGGGACTAGCCTCTTTACAGACAGGATGTGGTGCTGGAGGCAGTTGGGACTACCCTGTGAGTGTCCCATAGCCTGCACTGGTAATATTCCCTGCTAGAGCTGGTAGGCAGTTGTGGCAGATTAAAATAGTCTTCCTGAGTTTCATGGAATTATTTAGGGCAAGTGTCATGATATGAGAGCTTCTCTGGCCCTTTTGCCTCTCTCCTTTGTCCCTCTGATTTTTCCTGACTCTGTCTCTATTGTTGAAGACACTGAAAGCAGTAATAATGATGAGTAAAGGGGATATGGGAGTCCCATGGATAATTTTTGTAATTTTCTCCAAGGATCAGGAGCCAATCGTGAAAAAAAAAAAAAAAGCCTTTATGAGGATACCCCTTTTGGAGTGGTGGGGTCGATGTCAGTATATTTTCAGAGAGCCTCTACCAGTCTTCCCTGGAATATTATTGGATTTTCTTCCTTACCCTATGTGATTACTCTAATTTAAAAAAAATAGTCTTATTGTACATTTTTTTCTTCATACCTCCTGTTAGGCAAGTAATCATGTGGTCCCTTTTTTTAAGATCAACTTTCCCAATTGGAGTCACTTACTGGATGTGATGACTAACCTACTGGGCTCAAGGCATCTGAATAACAGAGGTATTTTATGCCATAAGGTAGAAGACCAGCACCTTCCTCTCCCAGAGGAGGAAGAACTACAGGGTGGTGCTCAATAGGGGTAGAAGAAGGAAAGTGTCCTAATAAGGGGTCACCTACTACCTCTGTTTCTTTGCTCTTGAGGATATCTTAGCATAACATATCTTACAATGTCCTTTTCGTTTTAGGTTTTGATATATGGCCATATGGTATCTTGGACCATTTTTCCTGCCATTTACAGACAAGGTCTAATTGTACAATAGTAATATAATCTAAGGTTCAGTTCTTGGGTCATTTTCTACCCCCCCCCCCCACTCCACTGTATGTTGCAGCCAGGTGGTATTGCAAAGGAATACTAGTCTTTTTCTACTTAGCCATTTCTGCTCCCAGTTCTCTAGTAAACAAAGTAGAGTCTTGAAGGCTGATTCATATTGCCCATACTAGGTTGTGGTAGATGAACACTCTGTAAAACGGGAGAGAGGGGGAGGGGGAGGAGGAGGAGGATATTGGTTATCAAACTGGAGATGTATATCCCTGATCTTTTGATTTTGGTCCTAAGGTATGCAGGTGCAACTAATGCCAGAGGGAAGCTTTATGAGTAGCCCTGGGAAAAAAGGTTTTTAATGAGGTGTCAAATTTTTCTCCTTCTTGTCCATATATGGATTAAGAACTGGACCTGATCAAACCATTCTCAAAGAATAGTTTTTATAATACAACGCCTAGGGTGAGGGAATCCCAAAGATAGTGGGTTAAAACTTAGCTTTCTTTCCATCATAAAACTTAAGTTTTATGGGCAGGAGGATGTAAACAACTGAGGCTAGTGATCATGTCATATCCCATATTTTAATCTTCCCATTTATTAATGTGGCATATTTCATTATTTGATTAAACCACATTGTGCCCTAGGAATGAATCCCTCTTGGTCATCATGAATGATTCTGTTAATGTATTATTGGATTTGATTTGTCAAGACTTGGGATTTTTGCATCAATAGTTATCACGGATATAAGTCTATAGTTTTCTTTCTGCTTATGTGTGTATGTGTGTGCTGCTGTTGTGAGGTTTTATGAACAGGTAAATCTTGATCTCAAATAATGTGTTTAGGGAATTTCTCCCTTTGATTTTGTGAGAGAGCTTGAGAGGGATAGTTTTTTTTTTTTTAAAGATTTATTTATTTATTCATACAGAACTGGGGTACAGGTCAGAGATGGGGAGAGTGAGAGGATTCACCAGAAACACAGTGGGGAGCAGAACAGGCAGATTGATGAAGTACACTGCTGAGGGGAGCAGCAGGCGGGTCAGGAGAGGTCTGCCACGCCATGTGGATCTCCTCTGGGGCAGGCCTGGATCGAACTCATGTGGAAGTGGCTTTAGCTTCTTAGTGCTATGCTTTAACCCGCTGCGCCACCAGGGAGGGACCAAGAAGGATAGTTTTAAAAATTTCAAAGTTTGGTAGAATTCATTAGTGACGGTATCTGCTCCTGTATTTCTATTATTAGAGAGACTTTTGATTACTATTTTGATATTTGTACTTATCGTTGGTCTGTTCAAACTATTTCATCTTGGTTCAGTCATGGACAGTTGTACAATGCTAAGAATTTGTCTACTTTTCTAATTTATCCTTCTATTTTATAGTAGTTTTTTTTTACTATCCTTTGTATTTGCCTTTCATTTCTGACTCCTTTAATTAGGGATTTTTCTCTTTTTCTTAATGAACCTAGGTATGGGTTTATCAATTTATTTATTCTTTCAAAGAATAAGCTCTTGGTTTCATTGTGTTTTGGTATCATCCTTTGATTTCTATTTCACCTATTTCTGCTCTCATTTATATAATTTCTGATTTCTACTTGTATCTGGTTTCCTATGTTCTTATTTTTTCAAATTCCTTCAGATATAAATTTAAATGGTTTATTTTGGACTTTTTCTGCTTATTGATGTGGGCCTAACTTGCAACAAATGTCCCTTTTAATATTGCTTTTGTTGCATCTTAAAGGTTTTGATAGCTCTTAACTTCATTTTCATTGTTTCCCAGACGTATTTTTACTTCTCCCTTTCTTTCTTTTTTTTTTTTTTAAAGATTTATTTATTTGTACATACAGAACTGGGGTACAGGCCAGAGGCTCAGGGGTGGCTAGAGGTTTCACCAGAGACAGAGTGGGGAGCAGAACAGGCAGATCGACAAAGTACACTGTTGAGGGGATCAGCAGGTAGGTCAGGAGAGGTCTGCCACACCATGTGGTCACCTCCAGGACAGGCGGGAATCGAACTCATGCGGAAGTGGCTTAAGCTTCTCAGTGCTGTGCTTTAACCTGCTGCGCCACCAGGGAGGACCACTTCTCCCTTTCTTTGTTCTTCTTTCTCCCTTTTTTTCATCTCAAGAGCTATTGAGATCCATGCTATTAAGTCTCCCAAAGTTTGAGATTTTTTACAGTTTTCTTTTTGTAGTGGAGTCTAGTATCATACTTCTATGATCAGAAAAGTTATTTGAAATGACTTCAATATTAATGCTGGAGGCTATTTTGTGTTCTAACATATGATCTTTCCTTGTCCCATGTGCATGTGAAAAGAATGTATATCTATTTTTTTTGAGAAGGAAAATTTAATATATGTTCATTAAGCCCATGATATCAATTACTTAATTTACAGTGATTATCTCCTTCTTAATTTTCTATTTGGATGTGGTGGTGTGTTGAAGTCTTCTATTATCATTGTGTTGCTGTCAATATTACCCTTTATGCCTGTTAATAATTGTTTATATTTTTAGATACACCTGTATTCCATGCATAACTATTGATGACTTTTTTAAAAGATTTATTTATTTATTCATACAGAACTAGGGTACAGGCCAGAGAGATGTGGAGGGTGAGAGGATTCACCAGAGACAGATTGGGGAGCAGAATAGGCTGACTGATGAAGTCCACTGCTGAGGGGAGCAGTGGGGGGTCAGGAGAGGTCTGCCTCGCCATGTGGATCTCCTCCGGGGCAGGCAGGGATTGAACTCATGAGGAAGTGGCTTTAGCTTCTCAGTGCTGTGCTTTAACCCACTGCGCCACCAGGGAGGGCCCTATTGGTGATTTTTTAAATGAATTGACCCCTTGATCACTATGTAATGTCCATTTATCTCTTATTGCCTTTTGTTTTTTGGCAAAACTAAATTATCAAAACTATGAGAATAGTTTCTGCCTTTTTCTTTGTTACTGACTTGAAATATCTAGTAATAATATTTAACCATGAGTCTATGCTTGACTTTGCATCTGATGTAGGTCATGTGTATATATAATATAGATGGACTCTGTTTTTTATCCTTCAGATGTATTGCATCTTTTGATTGGTAAGTTCATTCTGTTCACATTTAGGGTGATTATTGATAAGTGGCTCTTAATTACTGCCACTATGACTTTTGTTTTCTGGTTGTCTTACATTTCTATTTTTCCTCCTATGTGTTTCTATCTGCCTGTTCATTTGGGTGGTTTTCTTTTGTGGTTTTCTTAGTTTATTCCTTTTATCTTCTGGATGTCTCATCCTGATATTTTTTGTTTATGGTTTTCATGAGCATTGAATCAATTTTTTTTTTTTGTATTTAAAATAGGGGCTTTTTTGGTGCTACTGTTGACTTGTTGTTTGACTATACAGGTCTGTCATTTTTATTTTCTACTTTAATGTTTTGTTATTATTTCATATTATTGTTCATTTTTCTGATTCTGTAATATTGTTTATCAGCTTGCTCAAGGTTTTAAAATATTCTTTTCATGTAGAACTCTTTCAACATTTCCAGTAGGGTCAGTCTGGTGATAGTAATACAATTAGCTTTTTTTTTTTTAAATTGGAAACATTTTCTCTCTATACTTGAATGATAATTTTGCAAGGTATAGTATTCTTGGCTGGTAGTTTTTATCTTTTAGTCTTTGGAACATGTCATTCCATTGTCTTCTGGCATATAGAATTTCTTCTGAGAAAGCTGATGATATCCTGATAGGGTTGTCTTTGTCAGTTGCATACTTTCCTCTCTAGCTCTCTAAAATCCTTTTTTGTCTTTACTGTTGACTTTTGATACTTTAAAAAGAAAAGATTTATTTATTTATTTACACAGAACTGGAGTACAGGCCAGAGGTGCAGGGGCAGTGAGAGGATTTACCAGAGACAGAGTGGAGAGCAGAACAGGCCAACTGATGAAGTACATGGCTGACGGGAGCCGTGGGTTTATCAGGAGAGGTCTGCTACACCATGTGGATCACCTCCTGTGGTGGGGATCAAAGTCATGCTGAAGTGGCTTTAGCTTCTTAGTGCTGTGCTTTAACCCTCTGCACCACCAGGGAGGGCCTGACTTTTGATATTTTTTTTTTTAAAGATTTATTTATTCATACAGAACTGGGGTACAGGCCAGAGATGCGGAGGGTGAGAGAATTCACCAGAGACAGAGTGGGAAGCAGAACAGGCAGATCGACGAAGTACACTGCTGAGGGGAGCAGCGGGCAGGTCAGGAGAGGTCTGCCACGCCATGTGGTCACCTCCGGGGCAGGCGGGAATCGAACTCATGCGGAAGTGGCTCAAGCTTCTCAGTGCAGTGCTTTAACCCGCTGTGCCACCAGGGAGGGCCCGACTTTTGATATTTTTACAATCTTTCTTTATGCCTTTTTGCATTTAGAATTGTAGTTGTTCTATTGGTTTCATGGACTTCTATGGTTAGTTATTTCATTAGAAATTTAGGAAAGTCTCAGCAATTATTATTTTAAAATAAGCTCTCTATTCTCCTGTTCCTCTCTTTACCTTCTGTGGATACCCATTATACTTATGTTGTATCTTCTAATGGAATCTGATATCACTCATAGAATTTCTTCATTTTTCTTAAATAATAAAAATATGGAATGCTTCATAAAATTTCATGCTATTTTTGCATAGGCACTACACTAATAGTCTGTGTCATTACAATTTTTATATACATGCTGCTGAATTAAACAATATTTTTTATATGTAAGTTGGTGTATTTTAGATAATTTTTTTGATTAATTTCATTTATTTATTTGATTCCTGCTCATGTTTTCAATCTTGTTTGGGAATTGTGTTTCTGTGTAATCATTATATGAAGCTTGCATTATGGAATTTCTTTTCTGATTCACTGTTGCAGATAATATACCTAATGGCTTTGTATTTATCGATCCCTTCAGTCTTTATTATTAAAATATCCATATTTCAGGGCCCTTCCTGGTGGTGCAGTAGGTTATAACACAGCCTTAAGAAGCTAAAGCAGGCCCTCCCTGGTGGTGCAGAGGGTTAAAGCAGTGGGTTAAAGCACAGCACAAAGAAGCTTAATCCATTTCCGT
>NW_004567125.1:29167920-29173903 GCF_000260355.1 Condylura cristata | reverse complement strand
TGCTCCCCACTCTGTCTCTGGTGAATCCTCTCACCCTCCACATCTCTGGCCTGTACCCCAGTTCTGTACGAATAAATAAATCTTAAAAAAAAAAAAAAGAAGTTAAAGCAGCATGGCAGACCCCTCTGACCTGTCTTCTGCTCCCCTCAGCAGTGTACTTCGTCAGTCAGCTTGTTCTGCTCCCTGCTCTGTCTCTGGTGAATCTTCTCACCACCCCTGCTCCTCTGGCCCATACCCCAATTCTGTATGCATACATAAATAAATCTTTAAAAAAAATGCATCTTTCAAATTTGTTTGTTTCTAGTGGCTACCACTCTGTATTAGTCACAGAAATTAGAAATTGTGGTAAAAAACACTGTCATTGATTATATTCATCATTTGACCTTTGCTCATGTTTTCAATCTTGTTTGGGAATTAGACATGAAGCACTGAGGTAAGGAAAGAGATTGGGGATAAAGGTAAAAATTAGATCTAAATGGTTCAAGCACTGCTTGTTTACTATAAATTCTTTTTTAGTAGATTTTAAGGTTTTTCCTTAAGCTTCCCCATTATGGATTCTCTAATTTTGGGTTCACATAGATCTTTGCATTTTCCTATAGCTTTTTGGTGTCCATTAAGCCACTTCTTCGGATTATCACAAAGATCTCTCACTCTGTCCTTCATCTCCAACTTCATAGTTACATGAAGTCAGTAGTACATGATGTCTTGTTCCTCAAATAGCATATTTGTGCTCTGACTTCATTGGATTGCTACAGCCACAAATGCAGGAAACTTACTACTCTGGTCTCATTGCAGAGATTGTACTAACACTCAGTTTCTCATTTTGGATACTTTCATGATTGAAGTAAGCACTTGGGAATATATTTGGCAATTGATTTTTTTTTTTAACAGTTGACTGCTCTTAAGTTGCCTTTTATTGCTATCTAAACAATTAATTCAGTATATTTTTTCAATTTTAGTTTTTATACATGTTTATCTAGTGTTCACATATTTCATTTTTATGTGATTCTAACCAGGAAGAAAGCTGAGAGTCATATAATGATGTAGGAAACTGTGGAATTAATTTGAGTAGTCCACATGATAGAATTTCCTTCTATAAACAGAATGTTAATCTAGATGGAGGAAAAATTAATCTAGAAATGGAGTAAACTGACAGTAAATTGTTCAAGACAGATTAAGATTACAACCATTCACAACAACATGGCATAACTTTAGAAACACAATGTAGAAACTGATAGTTGACTACAGGCTGATGAGGATAACAGAAGAGATTGAGATCTTACACATCACAAACACATATTCATTGCTTACCAATGTTTCAGCCAACAATGGACTACATATACAAAGGTGGTCCCAGTACTATATCACCTAGGTTTTACAGTATTAGGTTTGTCAATGCTCACATTGACAAAATCATCCAATAATACATTTCTCAGAAGCTATATCTGTCATTAATCAATGCATGACTGAATTGCATTTGATAATACAGATATTATTTGAGATCTCATTTGACACAAGCTGATTATTATACAGCAGTTTCTAACTGGTACAATAATAAAACTGAAAAGTGAAAGGCAATTATAATCTTCTGCTCTTTATTTTTGGCAAATGTTCTGATATTTGAAAAGAACGTTTATAACCATTCTGCTATGCAAGGTTAGCTCAATTAACTACTATTTCTTTTTAACTTCTTAAATGGTTATATTGAGGTTCCCTTTCACAGAGCTGGTGAAACTGGAAGGACATGCATGCTTTTCTAGAAAAACTAATGAGTCCCAAATCATGTGTCTGGGTAGAAATTCAAGCTTTTGTGTGAGTTATCCTCTAATTATGAAGATTGAAGAGACTCCTGAACAGGAAGGAGATGTAAAATGGTGATATAGACATCATCATTCACCATTCCTTTAGTATATGACAAATAGGAGAGCTATTTCATCAAATAATAGTCTTAATAGATAACACTAGAAGATTTTAGGCCGAAACAGGAAGATATTTTAATAGTAAAACCAATTCCTCACTGTAATGAAGAAAACCCCTCATTCATGGACACCATTCTTCTGTGATTTAATAAATAAATGTGCGGCCCTCCCTGGTGGTGCAGCGGGTTAAAGCACTGCACTGAGAAGCTAAAGCCACTTCCTCATGAGTTCGATCCCCGCCTGCCCCGGAGGTGACCGCATGGCGTGGCAGACCTCTCCTGACCCGCCCGCTGCTCCCCTCAGTAGTGTGCTTCGTTGATCTGCCTGTTCTGCTCCCCACTCTGTCTCTGGTGAAGCCTCTCGCCGCCTCTGAGCCTCTGGCCTGTACCCCAGTTCTGTGTGCACAAATAAATCTTTAATCTACATTTTTAAAAAAGATTTATTTATTTATCCATACAGAATTGGGGTACAGGCCAGAGATGCGGAGGGTGAGAGGATTCACCAGAGACAGAGTGGGAAGCAGAACAGGCAGATTGACAGAAATACACTGCTGAGGGGAGCAGCGGGCAGGTCAGGAGAGGTCTGCCGTGCCATGTGGATCTCCTCCAGAGCAGGCGGGAATCGAACTCATGCGGAAGTGACGTTAGCTTCTCAGTGCTGTGCTTTAACCCGCTGTGCCACCAGGGAGGGCCCACAAATAAATCTTTAAAAAAAAAAAATAAATGTGCAGCATGAAAGAAATATTTTGCATAATAATAAAAGGGTGACTTTACATTTTCCTTTCTCATATTTATGGCTATCTCTGATACTAGATCATATTAAGTCAATCTATTCATTCATTTTTTTTTCCTACCATGGATTCTGGATACTAAAATAAAGAAGAGAATAAAATCTGGAAGCAATTATAGAACAACATAATATAAGTGCCTCATTAAACTGAATTTCTGAGTCATCCATTTCAAAGACAATAATGTCAAATAGGCATATCGCCAGATATATGACCCAGCCACTAGATCATCACCCAGGTTGCTCCTGCCCATGGGGTTCTGTTTTTAAAGAAATAACAACAATAACAAAACAACAAAGAAATAAGAAAACAAATTATATTACCCTGGTATTCCTGAAAGAATAATTACAGTTCTTACTATTCATGTGGGGAAACTCAGGTAATAGTCCATTGGAGTGACCCTGCTTTCCCCACCACACACCCAAATTTCACTTATATGTTTGAAATTTAGCAACAGAATGAACATGTGAAACCTTAGCCTCCCTGCTCATGGGTCCTGATAAAGACAGAACTCCCTTAACTGCCATATGCTTGCTCATTCTCCATCTTTCTCTCCACTGTGACTGCTCTGCATTGTCTTTGGGTGTGTCTTGAATCCTCTAGAATTTTTGAGTAATGAGTCTTGTTTTTAAAATTTTTTCCTGTGGTGCTTCTTGCAATTGCAATAAGAGCATCAAGAATCAGAAGACTAGCATGGTCTTTGCATAGGGAAATGTCTGAGAGAGTTTGCCACAACTTGTACTGGCCTAGGTGGAGACCCAGGAATCTGAATCACTAATGATAGGCTGAATTTGAAGAGAATGATGTTAAAGATACATTATTCAGAAAAGTAGTTTAAGGAAGTGGTGTGAAAAAGAATAATGGACTCAAAGTGAAAACAGTGGTATCATGTTTAATTCACAATGAAATTATATGAATGGTCCTAGTTAAGAAGTATAGTTTTTCCTCCCACATGATTAATATGACCCATAATTATTCTTTTAGGAAAACTGGGGAAAAATAACTTTTTGACTTATTTATTGTTTCGCTATTGTTACAAATTTGTTTGTTATTTGAGAGAAAATTATTTTTAAGAAATTCAAGTTACCCAATTTACTTACTTCAAGTAAGATACAGAAATTTCCAAACACATCTGATCCAAATTTTGAAAAACTTTGGGAATTAATGAAAAAGGACAGAGCTGAAACAACTATATACTTACATTGTGTAGAGAAATTGAATTCTCTATAGAGAGTTCCTATAGAGATTTTAGGAAATGAAAAGAAGAGGCAGATTCTACTTCTACAATCTGATAGAAAAGGTAATTTTTTCAGCTCTGAGGTTTTTAACCCTGTATATAGGGTTAAAAAAAGATTTATTTATTCATATAGAACTGGGGTACAGGCCAGAGATGCGGAGGGTGAGAGGCTTCATCAGAGACAGAGTGGGGAGCAGAACAGTCAGACTTACTGAAATACATTGCTGAGGGGAGCAGTGGGCAAGATGAGACAGGAGATATCTGTTGTGCCATGTGGGTCACCTACCTGGCTGGGGATTGAACTCATGCAGCAGTGGCTGTGGATATCTTCATTAGTGCCGTGCTTTAGCCACTTTTGCCACCAGGGAGGCCACCAGGAAGCATTTCTTCAAGCCAAAAATAATTGCCCGTTATATAGCTGCCATCCCAGTGAGTTTCCTCAGGGCTCTTTTCGTGTCTTTATTCCTGAGACTGTAGATGAAGGGGTTCAGCATGCTGTGACCACAGTGTAAACCACTAAGTCTGTTGCTTTTGAATTTGAGCTGTCAGTAGCAGCAGAGGTAAGGTACACTTCTAGGGCCTTACAATAAAATAAGGAGATAACTGAGAGGTTATCCACACAGGTGAAACATGCATTATACTTCCTTGAGTTGATGAGATCATACATATGGAGGAAACTATATTTTAGAATAAGAATAAAAGATCCCAGTAAAGGGGCCACCACCCAGCAGAGCTTGCATGAAATAAAACACCATGTTATCAAGAAGGGTGTCATCTTAGTGATTTCATAGAAAAAGTGGGGTATTTCCAAAATGGCACATTAGGACAGTGTGACACCATTAAGCTTTGTAACAGAATCCATGACACTGATGATCCAGGACACCAGCTCTGAGAGTCCACACAGGCGGGGATGCATGATGATTATAAAGTGCAGGGGTGGCAGATGGCCACATAACGGTCATAGGCCAGCATGCTCAGGTGGAAGATGTCCAGTAATCCAAAGAGTATGAAAAAATACAACTGAGTGATGCATCCTTAGGTTATTGCCTTGCTCTGTGTCTGGATGTGACCAGCATCTTGGGGATGGTGTGGAGGTGAAGCAGATGTCCACAAAGGACAGGTTAGAGAGGAAGAAGTACATGGGGGTGTGGAGGTGAGGGTCTGAGATGATGGCTACAATGATAAGGAGGTTTCCCAACACAGTGATGACGTACATGGAGAGAAAAAGCCCAAATATGAGAAGTTGTAACTTCAGTTCTTTTGATAATCCCAGCAGGAGAAATTCTGAAATTTGTGTGCCATTCCCTAGTTCCATGTAGTGGAGGTGACTACCAGAAGACAGAAAATACCATGGTAATGTGAGAAATGATCATCACAAGCATATTTGAAACAGTGAAATTTTTATTTTGCATTTGGTAATTTATACCCAAAAATTATATGAATTAATTCCTTCAGGAGCTCCCTGTGTCACCTGGGAGTAGGATTCCTATCCCACACCCAGCTTTTCCCCAGGTCATCATGTATCTTACACTTTTTTTAAAAAAATTTTTAACTTTGTTACATATCAAAGAGAACTTGTGTGTTGACTAAATTAGAACAGCTTAATAGTATTTCATCATATTAATGAACCATACTTTCAGGAGCCTATTGATTCAAAATTTAATGGTTTCCAGGATTTTGCTGTTACACATAATACTCATAATAATGTAATGAACATCTCTTATATATTACAGGTAATATTATATAAGGTGAATTGGAAAAATGCATTCATGGATGCTGAATCAAAGTACATGTGTTTTTTTTTCTTTTCAATAGTTTATTTTTCCATTATTGTGCATTTTTCCGTCTCAGTTATAATCCCCTTGGGCTTCCCATCACCAAATCACCCATGTGCCATCACCAAAGGTATTTTATACTTTTTTTTTTAAACATTTTTTTTTAAAGTTTTATTTATTTATTCATACAGAACTGGGGTACAGGCCAGAGATGCGGAGGGTGAGAGAGTTCACCAGAGACAGAGTGGGGAGCAGAACAGGCAGA